>NC_072736.1:114489814-114599526 GCF_026930045.1 Uloborus diversus
GACTTGTAAAGCATTTTTATTTTTAAAAAAATGTGATTGGAAAATGTCAGGTTTTTGAAGAATCATTTAGATACATCATGTGTCATTTATGCAGTTCAATATACCAACTGTATTTTTTTCCCCATTCTATGACCACTTTACCTAACACCGTGGGGTAAAGTGGTCATAAAATCATATGAAAAAAAAAAGTCATAAGACCACTGAAATAAATCCCATCCCCCCCCCCTCGCGAAATTCAATGCACAGTGTTCTTCATTAATTTAATGTAAATAAATAAATAAAATGTAAGTGTGTTTAAAAAATTTCTTTTATCCACCTAAGTTGAAAAACCTGGATTTTATGACCACTTTACCCCATTAGCCCCTAGTGATTGTTATTTGTGCATTACAAGTGTTTGGTTTTGCTTATTATCATATTTTAATCTTTATGAATAATTCAAATCTGAGTAAGATTTTTCTCTTTCCCTTGTGTAGGTGAAGAAATGCACGAGGTCTGAAAAATCAACAGATTTCAGTTTCGCAAGGATGTGTGCCAGCAAGAACGAGTGATATTTTTTTCTGCATATTTTTTAAGTTTTGAAATGAATTGTCAGCTGATGATGCATTAAATCATTTCGAAGTATAAATAAAAACAGTTTATTTTATCAATCCATTTACCGAAAAAAGTCGAATCTGTTTTGTTATAAATAGATTATAAGCAAGTGTCAAAAACAAGAATAACTGAAACAAATAAATAGTATCTTCTTCAAGAAAATTCAAATATGAAAAACACTGAACTAACTAAATAATTCTTACTGTTTACTCAAGATTCACAAATATGTCTCATAATTTGTGCCCATTACTTCTTATTTATTTGAACAAGAACTCTCGACACTCTCTCATTTTCTACATTTAGATATTCTTTTGATAACACTCAAAAAAGATAAAAATGGATTCGAAGGACACTTATGAACTGATTTTGTGTTTTCATGTCCTTTAACTAGAGAGTATATTTCTGCCGAATTAATAGACACAATGTTTATCAGAAAAATTAAAAAAGAGAAAGACTTGGAGATTTCTATAGAAGAAATGATTGATTTCCGTTGTGATACGTGTGGTGAAACTTTTCAAAATGCATCTAAACATCAGAAGCATTTAAAAGTTCAACATCCGGAGAAACTTTTCTGTCCCTTCTGCTCTAAAAGCTTCATCAAACAAGGGCACCTAAACAACCACCTTAAGACCCATAATGAGGGAAGAGTTTTCTCGTGTGATGCTTGTGCGGAAAGATTCATTAAAGAATCAGATTTACAGGAGCATTTCAAAATTCACGATACCAGTGACTACGTTTGTGGAATTTGTGGGAAAACTTTTTCTAACAAATATCACAAAAACCGGCATTTGAGATTGCACATTGGGGAGAAACGATACAAGTGTGCATTTTGCGGTGAATTGTTTTCGGATAAAAGGTATCTGGATACCCATACCAGGAAACATACAGGCGAGAAACCTTTTTCGTGCGATATCTGCCAGAAAACATTTTATGACAAGTCAAGCTGCAAGACGCATTCAGCGATTCACATGAACGAAGAGTATTTTTGTGATGTTTGCGGGAAAAGTTTCCCTAGTCAGTCCATCCAAAAACGACACGTGAAGAGTCACTCGGAAGTTTACTCTTGCGATGTTTGCTCGAAAACCTTCAGTGAAGTTGGGAATCGGAACGCTCATCTGAGGATTCATTCCGGAGAAAAACTCTTCTGTGACATTTGCCAGAAAGCATTTAACCACAAATCAAATCTTCGGAGGCATTTGAAAACCCATACTGATGAACGATACCCGTGTGATACTTGTGGAAACATATACAAAGATTATGCATTTTACCGACGGCATTTGAAGAAGCATGTTAAACAAGAACCTTGTTCTTGAAGTTTGCTTGAAAGCTTTTACCAGTAACGGTATTCATGAAGGTCATTTCAAGGTTTAAGAAAAAAAAACCAAGAAAGCTTTTGCAGCTGTTGCTAGTTGTGTTATGGTTTATTAGGGTTTTTATCAAGTATAGCTATTTCAGTGGTATTTACTAGAAAGGTTCAAGCAACAGTTCAAGCCAAAAGTGATGTAGTATAAAGCACACTCCTAGCAAATCATGCTCCTATGAAATCTACTTGAAAAGTTTAATTGAAGAACTGGATCACTTTTTTCTATGCCTTAAAACTCTTACTATTGTTAACAATCATTGCAGAGGAGAAGATTACAGTGAAAATTTTTTTATATTAAGATTTTGAACAAAATGTACAAAAAACCATTCTTAATGCGTCAAACATTTTTTAAACAAGAATTTGCAATTTTATCTTTAATTTGATTCGTATTTCAAAATAATTAGCAATAGTTTAAAATAACTTAAATATACAGTCGAACTCCATTCCTGCTAACCGTCTATGGACAGACGTAGAAGATTGCTCTATAAACAATGGTTTTCTACACCCAATTTTTTTTTTAAAAAAAGGTTTTAGTTTGTTTTAGTTGCTTATTATGAAAATTTTTATTGCACGATAATTCCATTAGTAATTGGGTAAAATTATGTTAATATTAACTATTGTACTCTGTAATAACCACACTACATCACCCGTAGGCGCCCATATGGGGGGACTTAAGCCCCCCCCCCCCCTGAAATGAGAACTTCCTTGCTTTAAGTACTTTTTTCTCTGCAGAAATGTAAAAACATTTCTTCTCCAGCCATTAATGAATAAGTTATTAAACATGTCAAATTTTAATAACTCTGATCTGTACTGAAATCTATTTCCATGGGGAAAATATCTAACCCCCCTCCTCTTAAAATTTTATATTTTAAAATTATATATTCTTAATTATCTTAAAGTTTTATAGCGAAGCGGAAGCCTTATAGCGAATTTATGGCTGTAACGTTATAGCTTCATATCCATCTCACATTTTACTGTAGTATTTAACCTTTTGTAACGAAATATTTATATTTAATCCCTTCAACTTCGCTATAAACGGATGCAACTGCATAAAATGTTACCCTGTTTTTTTGTTTATCCGAAGAATGAGAAAAAAATGACTTTCGGTTGCAAGATTTTAGATTTTATGCTCATGTACAGTTCGTTGATTTTTCAGTCGACTATTTAAAAAAAAAAGACTACAACATGTTCAACTAGTTTCTGTTGCATTTTTTTTTTTTTTTCAGAACATTGACAGCTGTTTGGAATTACGATTCTTCGAGATAGAGGCAACAGTAAATTTAGGAATGGCGAATTCCTTACAAATCAAAAGTTGTCTTTCCCGCTTTGTAATTTACGAATAAATTAAAATCGATCTTTTGCAAAAAAAGGTTTCCGCTTGCTTGCACTAACCATTATCACTGTAAAATTCACAGTATTTACCAGCTTTAAAAGTAAGCATGAAAAAAAAAAAAAAAAAAAACTGTGATCGACCACGTCTTTTGACCAGAAAACAGTGGCAACACTAGAGAGCGGAAAGGGATCCTTCTATGAGGAAACCTAGAGTCCCTATATGAAAACGTAGTTTTCAGAGTTGCGACAACGCGGTATCATTTTCCTATTGGTCGAAGACCGCCTGAGGCAGTGTTTCTTCTTCTCCCGTAGGATTAACATGGAGCGTATGACAGTGCTGTGGAAAAACCCAGAATCTGGACAATTAAAGGTGAGTCCAAGATTTTAATGCTCATATTACTGTTCTATAATGTTCAAATTATACGTATGTAGCTTTACTTGAGTGAGTCCATTCCTATTTCTTTACCTAATGCGTAATTATATCAAGAACATGTGTTCCGGTGTGCTAAAATTCCCTTCTGACACTTTATTTGGGTCTTTTATAGTTAGTTTTCCTGTTAAATCGATTATTCCAATCACAACGTTATTTAAAAACAACACTTTAAGACAAGACAAAAGTTTAAATTGTGGAAATTAAATTTTTTTAACGATAGATCTCTGTATTCGGTTTGGCGCGATCAAATTCGTGCTTGGCGACGAGTGGAAGTAAACAAAACACACACTTGATATTAAAACCCATTTTAACTTATGTTTTAATGTTAGGGCTTTTATTTTTGCCGATCATTGACAAAAATTGGCTTATGTATCGTTTTTAATATTCCTTCAAGCTATAAAACTCCAAGTTAAATTTTCTCTTTATGCAACGTAAGTATTTACAGTGTCAAATTTTTGTTTTTTGAAAGGAGATGCAGAGGAAATAAAATGCTTATAAATTATAGAACTTTCAATGCTTGCTGGCAGTATCTTGTAAAAACATTTAGACTTAAGGAAAAACGATTTGTTATCATTTTCTGCCAAATATTTATTGGTTAAAAATTGTAAAAAAAATGTCAATTCAATTATGAAATTAATGTCAGCACATGAATTTGCAAAAGCGTTTGAGGTGGATATGAAGTAGAACACTTGCTTGACACACAGCAGTTTTTATCGATTTTTTAGGTTGAGCGAGCCAATTTAAAATGTACTATTTTATTAAAAATTTAATGAATTGTAGGCAGTTTTGGTTATTTTGGTAATTTACTCTTTTTTATTCAACAAGCATGTCACTCTCTGTGTGTTCTATCATAAACAGAAAACTGAGATGTTCTAAGTTCGTTTCAAGTAGTGTGTTGGTACTTTTTATTATGCTCTAATTAGGGTTACTAATTTTTAGGTTGCCTTGTTATTTCCTTTACATGCTACTCTTTCTTTATCACCTGAAGAATAAAGTGCATGCTATCACCCCGCTTCAGGTTAGTAAAAATTTCAATTTTTATTGAAAAAATGATTTTTAAATAATTATGGCCATGATTGATACATAATTAAGGTTTAACAAGGGTTGAATTACCTTTGAGATCAGGACCGTTATCATGGGCTTTTGAGATTGTAAAAGTCCTCCCAGCCACAGCTCTTGTTTGTCAGAAATTACGTACATTTAAAGTTTTGCATGTTGAAATATCAATACTTTTATGATAATATGCTGAATCAAAGATTTTTTAAGTGAAACTTTTTATGCAAGGGCTTTGAAGTTATGATCCAATCTTTTTGTGTGACAAAAAGTGGTGGGGATAAGCAATGTTGGTTAGAAGGAAAGCAGTGGCTTGCTTGCCTTCAGGTATGGGAGAAAAGTGAGATATTACACTCTTCTCGCTTCCTTTCTCATTTTGTATGGTTGCATGTACTGCGTTCAGGCAGCACGGAGATCAATATGTACATTTGTTGTAAACAGATCATTTCTCTTCTTAAGAAGGAAGAAGATGATCATTATCAGTGGACACATGTATATAATTTTATGTAAAAATATGAATAAGAAACACAATCTGTTCAAAAGTGTTTGATGAATAGTTAAAATGTTTCACGTCTATCGTGTGTCATTATGACACAACCTGTTTCTTGGAATAAAACTTTAGAAGAATTCTACTCTTCTAGATCAGCAGAAAAATAAAGTACATGAAGCTCTCACCCCACATCAAGTTCGTAAAAATTTCGATATTTGGTGGGAAAATGATTTTTAAATAATCCTATCTCAATTAATGTGGAGTTAAATTTTAATTAGTGTATAATTGCATTTTAGAATAAAGACTCAACGTGGGGTTTTGAGATTATCTGTAAAGATCAGGGTTCGAAAATATCCGATATTTTGATATACAGTCGAGTCCCGACTTACGCGAGGGATCCGTTCCAAGACACCTCGCGTAAGTCGAAATTTCGCGTTGTGGAAAAAGGTATGTGTAAAAACTTTTATGAACATAACCAATCATTTTAGACACGTGTAAACACAACCTTAAACAGTTAAAAACCTTTTCTTAACCATACCTTACTGTTTCTTACATAAAGAACTAAATTTTTATTTGTATTTAAAAAAAAGCCGTTTTATTCAACATGAAATACTGCTATGATGCACAAAAACAATGATCAATGGGAAAGAAAGACATAAAATAAACCATTCTCCTTACTACATGCCGTACGCACAGCGTACGGCATGTAGTAAGGAGAACAAATGCCCTATAGTTGTACCGTACAGTTGATTCAGTAACGATATTTGTAACTTAAAAAAAGTGAAAATGATGATTTATGCTGCAATTATTCTAATATATTTTTAAATACAGTTGCTTCATTGGTTCTTTTATAAAGTTTCCATCTATGGCATTACCCCTCTTCCTGGTTTCTTTAATTTACAATAAAAAACAGCTTCCAGTTTCATAATTTTTGCATTTTGCTTGGATACTATTACTCGGTGAACTTTTATGGATTTCCTTTTCTTGACCTTTAATTGTATGTATGGAAGATTCACTCATACCGTCATACCTAATAGTTGTGCTACCCTTCGAAGCATTTTTTGGTTCAGCTTCAGCTTTTCAAGAAGCTTTACCTTTTCTTTAATTGTCAGAAACGTTCTCTTTTCTTTCTATTTTCACCAACTTTAGATAAAGCAGCGCTCCTAGGTGTCGTTATATTTCGTTAAATTTCCCATTTAGAATGAAAAAAAAAATAATGGAAAATGAGAAGTAGTTATTTATATAAGCGATAAAAGACTAGTACAGTGTGGGTACTTCTGCTCTCAGTGATTCTAAAGGGATGAAGGTCCGTTCACGAAAGGAACTTACTCACCACGGTTCCTTTCCGAAAATTTTCATATTGCGGGCGAGGAATTCGCGCTAGCTCAAAAATTCTTTACTGTTGAAAAAATCGCGTTAAAGCCATTTTGCGTAAGTCGGATCGCTTTGTAGCGGGAGTCGACTGTATATTGGATATTTTGATATTCATCTGATGTTTTCAACCAATGCAAAGTAAAGTGTTTAGTAACTGCTTCCTTAAATCAGAGTTATTTATTTTCTTATATTATTATTATAATGCATCAACTTTAAAAGTAATTTTTCTTTCATTACTTATATTCATTTATTACATGTTCATTATTTTGCCTCACCCACTCAAAAAGTAATTCAATTGCATCCGAGTTCATTTCAACCACTCATAAAAATAAATATATAAATAAATAAATATTCAATTTATCAGAGCTTATCTTAATTTGTTGAAGTCTTTAGAAAATCAATACTTTTGTCAGGAAATAGAACATTGAAATAAAGGGGAATTCAAATGCTCTAAAACAGTGGTGGCTTTTAAAACTGATTCATGTGGCCAGCTGAAATATCAGGTATAGATAAATGAATTTACTAAAAAATGTGGCTTTATTTTAAAGAATTTAAATTCAAGCATCAGTATATTGCATTCTCTATATTTTTACTTCACTTAAATTTATATATTAAAAACAAACAAAAACAGTTTATAATTAATTTCTTTAGTATGCACTCACATTTTTTCAATCACAATCACAAGTATGCGCTTTGATGAGGTAGTGGCATTCACGTAAAAGTTTAAGACAGGAGTTCAATTTTTTCCCCCCGCAATCTTGACTAAAACCATTAAAAAAATTAATTCATGGTTTTCTGAAAAGTACTCAGGACTGCTAAAATAACACTTTCTGGAATAAAATTTGTTCAATATAACAGTACCATGTGATTTCATTATAGGATTTGTAGGACCATAGGAGCTATTTGTTGATCAAAAAATAAAATAAAAATATTAATATTATTCAAATAATTGGAACCCCTACAACATGTCCCTTTGTCCAACGTGCCCCACCTCCCTCTACAATTTTGTTGTGAATATTCCTAAGTGAGTTGCAGAAAAAACAAGCAAGTTTTCTCACGTTTCCTAAAAAATTTAGAATCACGAACGTTCATTACTTATTTTAGTCATCATAAACTGATTTCTCTTCTTAAAGGCAAAGATGATGCACAGTAACAAATATGTACATAATTTTATATACATAATTAAATGAAAAACAATCTATGCTAGTCAAAAGAGACTGATGAATTATGTAAAATATTCCGCTGTAATATGTGTTTTACTTTTTCAAGTGTTTTTAAAACACACCCTGTTATTTGAAATTAAATTTTGCAACACACTTAATGCAAAGTAGTTGAAATACAGCTCTATTTCAATTAAAGTGTGTTTATTTATTTTACAGTTATAATTTTATGAACTAGTTTAAAAAAACATTCCTGCCAATTTGTGTTCAGCCGTATTGATGATTTAGCACATTTGAAGAGTTTTACTTCTGCTTTTAAATTTATTTGCCCTTAATGTTTTTTAAGTTTCTTCCAGATGTTCTGCAACTTGAAGAAAGCTCAACTACTAGCTGAACTATAGCCCTGATGCAGATGTTCTAGAAAACTCATGATAGTATTGTACTGTTCGCTTAAAGAATTGTATAATAGAATGATCTCCAATATTTAGTTTACAAGGATGTCCAGAAATCATTTTCCAAGTTTTCTTAGCATGACAACTTTATCAAAACTAATGAAGTTGTTTAAAAAAAATAATGAACTTCCATACATAATATGCCATTCATGTTTGTTATGCTTCTTATTATGCTGATGACTTCAGGAATTTTGTTGCTAAAATGGTCTTTGGACTTTCAGCAATGACATGCAAACCAACAAAAATTCTGTGTTTAAATGCTGAATAGTGTAATTAAATGAAATTTTGATCTTCTTCATACAAACAGTGCTGTATTTCTGATTTGTCATGCTTATTATCATATTTATTATCATTCATTTGTATAATAATATTGAAATGTAAAGAGGTAAAACAAACAATGATTTTGCAACAGAAATTGAGAAATAGCTGGAATTCTGTTTTGAGTCTCTAAATTTAGAGTTTTGAATTTGTTTTGTAAAACAAATGCGTTAAGGTTTATGCTTGTTTGTCATGTAAAAATATTGTTTTCAATTTAGATTTTTAATAAATTTTTTGGTATTCAGTGCAAGGCTAAAAAATTCAGGTATACATAAAATTATGAAAGATATATTTAGGTTTGTTTATTTCAGCATTAAATGAACAGTTCATTGATGCTTATTCTCTTTGTGTAGTTATCCAGAAATCCCCCCCCCCTCTCAAGAAGAGATTTTTCTCCCCACTTAAACTACAGGACAGGATTTGAATAACTGCAAATAACTCCAATTTTAGAAAGGATAGGTAGCAACTGTTATCTTAGTCCACTTCCGACTGTCAATGCACCTTCTCTGTTTCTGACTAAATTCTGGAAGCATTTTTCAGCATGTTGGAATATAGGTCATATTCATCCATCCATGATACAGGGTAATGAATGGAATTGCAATCTATATGAAAAAATCTGAACAAAAATTCAATTTATTTCAATCAAGGGTTTTTTTTTTTTTTTTTTTTTCACAAACATTCACTTCACAAATAGTATAAAAGAAAATAAATTACAAGCATCAGTATATTTTGCCCTGTCTAATCGAAACTCCCTAATTGAGTAGATGGGAGTAAAGCCTATAACAAAATTTATTTTCTTTATTTTTCTATGCTTATAAACGACTGAAATTTTTGATTAAACTTGTGTTTTGTCCATAGTTATTAGTTTTAGGAAATGATACTTTGGAGTAAAGAATTTTTAAAAATTTGATAATAATAACCACATTTTGAACATGTGAATATTTTAAAGTTACGTTGCATTTCAGAAAACACAAAGATTAATCTTTGCTTATTTTGTTACTTAAGCAGTTATTGACAATAATAGTTTGCCCCAAAATCTATAAAAACTACAAATTCTGTTTTGGTACCCTGAATTTGATTTTAATTGCCTCATTGAGAAAAATGTCTCTGTTTTCTCTCTCTCTCTTTTTTTTTTTTTTTTGTGTGTGTGTGTGTAAAAATGTTAGAAATTCTATGTTTGTATTAAAGTTTACAGATGTAACCGCATCAAAAAATAAATTGAACATTAGAGACTTTTGTTGTAATCTTTATGTGGTAATGACCTGAACTGTTAGTATGGAATGAATGAGTTTTCTTCATGCTAAGTTGTATTTAAAATCTCTGTCAAAATTAAATGTAAACATTGCTTTTCCACAAACATTGAAAATAAGTAAAAGTCCTCTACTGGTGCTGGGAATGTTTTTTTTCTTTGTTTCATTAAGAAACTGTCTACTTTCTTTTTTTTATAATATTGTTTTGATTTGAAAATATTGTTCAAAATGTAAGTAATAGATGCATGATGTGATGCAGAGAAATAAATAAATAACAATAGATACATTTGTTTCTTATTCATATGAGTTGAAAATAAGTCATGTTTCAAATTACACGCCCTCAACTCCTCAATATATTTCTGAATATCTCTATCTACATCAAATTAAAGTAATAATTTTCAACTTTATTCAAATTAATATTTTAACCAAGAGTGCCTACTGAACCACTAAAATATTTAGAGGTTCTTGGTATTCTTTCTTTCTTTTTTTTTGGGGGGGGGGGGAGCTGTTACCTCGGTTTTGACCATCTACCTATTTCTAGTATTGAGCTTTCAAATTTTCCTTTGCATATTTTTCTTTCAAATTTTAAATTTAATGTTTAACTTAATCACATTTAAATCAGAAAATTGTACAGCGTAAACTTAAACATGCAATTTTAATTAGCATTTTTTTTTAATAGCAAACCATTTTAATTGGTGATATTGCATTTTAGATGGTTACAGGAAATATTTTTAGATTTAAAACTCTTTACAACGTTTGCCTTTCCGAAACAAAAACAAGCAATTTCTAATGTGCATTATCTGTCGTTCATTTATTTATTTTCATTTTCTTACCTTTTTTTATCTCTATTTATTTTGAATCAATTAAATTCTAACACATGGAGGTGAGAATTCACATGCTGCGAACCAAAAAAAAAAAAAAAAGAAGAAATAAAAATTATTACAAAAAAAAAAAAAAAAAAAACTGTCGGCAGATTTTGCTTATATATGGATATATTTTTGCTGAAATTAAAAAATAATAAGTTATTCCTTTGTTTTAACTGTAAGAGGCATGTGACAGCAAAGTTGCACTTTTTGAATATTAGCCCATTAGTGACTGAAGTTTTTAATTAAACTAATGTTTTCTTTTTCGAATGAAAATGCTGAAAATTTTGTGTTTTAAATAAAGTTTATAGATACAATAACACCAAAAAGTAAATTGAACAACAGAGATCTATGTTGTTTACAACCACAACAAGATTACAACAATCAGATCATGCTATTGATCTGAAAACTTGCATGAAATAAATGAGTTTTCCTCATGCTAAATTGTTTTCAATTTTTAGTTTTCGCTTTGTCATAAAATTCAAAATAAGTACAAGTCCTTTTTTGGTGCTCTGAATTGTTTTAATTTTGTTTCATTAAAAAAATATCTACTATCTAACTACCTTTCATTCTAGTATTGTTTTGGTATAAAAATATTGTTGAAAATTTTAAATAATAGATAGTGTACTTTCAAGAAATAAATATAAAATAATGGAGACATCTGTTTCTTATGCATATAAGAATGTTGAAAAAATATGTCAAAATACACCCTCCCCCCCCTCCTTAACTTCCCAATTTATTTCTGAATATTTCTATCTGCATCTAGTTTCAAATAAAAATGACCTCTGATTAATATAATTTCAGTTTTCAACTTTATACAAATTAATCTATTAACTGGGTGTGCCCACTAAACCATTAAAATATTCAGAGGTTCTTAATCTCTTTTTTTTTTTTTTTTTTTTGGAGTGGGTTGGGGCGAGATAGGATCCCCGCAGTGTGGGGTGCCCCACGTCTTAAGGGGTCCAACGGCCTCTGAAATTAAAGAAAAAAATTGAAAAAACCTAGCACTAAGACTTATTTAACGTTACAAATATACACTGATGGCCTCTGGGAAGGGGCCATGCAGATTTTGTTGCAGGAGGCCTAAAATGTATAGATCCTGGCCTGGGTAGGATACCTTGTTTTAAGCTTCTACATATTTCTTTTATTACTCTTTCAAACTTTCCCTTGCATATACATGGGTGCCACCCCCCCCCCCCCCCGTAGGTGGGCATCCTAGGCATATATTTCCTTTCGGAATTTTTAAACTAATGCTAAACTTTGTTCCATTTAAATCAGAAAAGTGTATATTTTTCCTTTTATAGAAAAAAAATAAGTAATACTTTTGATGTCAATACAAGAAATATTTCTATGTTCAAAAATCTTTATAAAGCTTAATTTAATGTAGCAAAAACAAGCAATTTTTTATGTTCATTATTTGTTGCTTATTTATTTATTTTAATTTTCTTAATCAGTCTTTATTCTTTCATTCATTTTGAATCAATTAAAATTATAATATAATTTTCGTTGTCTCGGAATCTTTTGATTAATTTAAAATTGATCGTATTAAGAGAATAAGGTTTAAGAAAAAAAATCTGCTCTTAATTTTGCTAACATAGGGCCATTTTGTCTTTTTTTAATGTTTGAATCAAAATCGAGCGTTTCATTTATTGACTGCATGCATTTTCGAATCCGCGTGTTTTTACATCCTTCATACCCGTTTCAGCCACTCTTCCTGCTCCCGCTTGTGACTATTTTTTGTAACGAAACTCGAAAGCGAACAAGGAGCCAATCTTGCAGCTCGGCGGCAACCCTATCTTCACCCTGTAACCGGTTGCGTTTTCCGAGCGTAGCTGTTGTCGCAACTCTGAAAACTACGTTTTCATATAGGGACTCTAAGGAAACCATAGACTAAATAAGAGTAGACCGAACTATGGCAACCCTTTTGCTGCTCACAAACCAAGCCATGTGACTAGTGGGTATCCCAGCGACGGCGAGTGTTGATCGTTGCAGACGACGTCTTCCATATCTAAAGAAATCATGTTTGCCAAGCACCAAGTTTATTTTCTTATTCATAACACCCAAGTGCAAGAAAAATGGTTCACTGTTGCTGCGCATTTTCTTGCATAGAAAAGTATGTTAAAGGATTACCTGTAACATTTCACAAGTAGTTCTCTTGCAGTAACATTAATATTACATTTTATTTCATCTCTTGCAATTATTCTTTTCTGAGCCGTATTTCGATATGAAGTTCATAACTATTTCTATTAAATACGAAGTTATATCAGTGAAATTCATAGGAATACATTTTGCACGCTATTTTGCCAGCTTCTGGAAGTATTTTTTTTTTTTATCCTCAGAGAAGTGTAATGCATTTTGAAAAGGTTTTTAAGTGTTAGCAAGTTAATTTGCAAGTTAAGCAAGTTTTTTTCCACCAATTTGAAAGATCCCCTTTTTAAAATGAAAACAATCTTGATTTTTAGTTTTCTCTTTTATGTACACATACTATCTTCAAGTAATTCGTATTTCTATGTTGAAATTTTAAAATTTTCGGGATTGTCAAATTTGACCTCTCTTAATTTGTGGTGACATCCGTTTAATAATGCTTTGATGTTATTTAGACAGTTTGAAATACCAAACTCGTTTTGAGAAGACAACTTATTTCTATCATATTGATTTAAGAATGTAAACTGGGAAAATAATTCAGTGTTTAGTTTACTACAGTGGCGGATCCGTTTGCATTCATTTTTATTTTGCTCACACTATGCCGATTGCTTAGTTTGCGACAGCTCATTTTGCCGAGACAATAAGCGTCCACTCAGAAAATTCAGCCAAAGTCGGCATTTTTGCTTTTTACGTTGTTTCTGTATTCTAAATCTTTGAGTAAAGTAGTATGTAGCTTGACCATGAGCACATTTTCACCTTTTAGAGTGTATCCTGTGATCACCGACGATTATTCATCTGAAAAACATCCCCGACTGCTAATTGCACAATTTACCGACATTTACTTGAACAAATATTATTTTGCCAACACTGTATCCAGGGACATCCCGAAATTAATATTTTGGGGAAAATTCTCAATTTTCCGAATGATAAAATACGGATATGCAATGCACACATGAAAAGGTACATTCAGTAATGTAAAAATGCAATAATGTCTTAAAATTTATCGAATCATCAGACAAATTTTGCCGAGTAAGGACTTTTATGGAAACTCTGGGGATCTCCCAATGGGCGCTGCCTTCCTGTACTCAATAGGCAATTTCAGCTACAATTAGCAATTTTTACTTATAGAGTTAATTCTGAATTCACTATATCTTTGATAAAAGTTAAATGGAAGTGTGCACATATTTACATTTTCTCATTTTAACAAACTTACAATGCTAAGCATAAGTTCTAATGAGTGTTTATTCTGTAAATTTTAAAAAGAAAATTTAATCTTTAAAACATATTATTTAGAAATATCCAGGAATCTCAGACCCCGAAGAGTTCCTATTTTTCCTACTTTTTCCTACTTTTTTGAGCTCTCTCCTTATTTTCCTACTTTTTCCTTTTTTTTCCTACTTTTTCTTTCTTTAGTATAGCACTTCTAATTGTGCATTGATTCTTATTTTTACAAAGCCGCACCGATAATTTTCTGCATGTTTTGATTTTGAAAAGTAAAAGGAACAAACGGATCCTTAGCTTTTCATTGAGTGACTACAGTAATTTCTGGAAGGAATGCCGCGGCGTTTGTGTGTTTAAAAGTTAAATTTTCGTAAGTGACTTTTTTGCCGTTGCGGTGTTTTTGATCGACTTTTCTTTTTATCGCCCTGACTTCAGTCCTACTGTATTAACGAAACTATGAAAAAATAGATACTGGCACATTCTGATACAATTATATATTATTTACCCATCAGTTAGAAGCTTTAATTAAAGTAAACGGCCGACTGTTCAAAAAATGCAGGAAAAACCGAATTTCCTATTCGCCAATTTTTTGTATGATTACAAGTGAAATGGAGCTCTATTTAAACAGAAAGGCAATGTAAAACCTTAAAAGGAACATAAGGAAGCAAAAAATGAAAAACTTGTACAATGTACATATTTTATTGATGTTAGTACAAAATAAAAGCGACAGGTAACAGAAATTCGCAAAAACGGACCACTTCAAAAATAATCGCGGAAACTTTTTTCGTACATAAATATGATTATTGTTCATTCTAAATCGTAAACATGATTATAAAATGAATAAAATTTCATTTTCTTTCCTTGCAAAGAGTGTATTTGCAAAAAAAAAAAAAAAAAAAAAGCGGTAAAACCTGAATGGACAAAACGTTTCTGATTTTTGGAGAAAAATCGGAAATCAATTTAAATGCAATATTTTGTTTTTATTTCTTCACATTTTTACAAGTTGGGGGATAGAGCTACAAACTAATATGTATTTTTTTTTCTTTTTAATGGGTATTTTCTACTCTGATATATCATCAATATCGAGGAGTTGCTCATCATTATGTGCTGTGTTTGTAGCAATGCGACATTTCTGAACATTTAAAAAATTTTTGACAGACTCTTACTCTTTTCGGGGTACGGCAACTATACCGATGCGGCGTATCTACTGTAAGTTATTGTACTTAGTGCGCCTGATCAAAGGGAGGGGGATAAAAAGATATATGCAGGCATTGATGCCAGGTGCTCCCCCCTCACTCTCAATTTCGTGAACAATTTCCGAATGAATATTTTTGTTGTATGGTGAGGACTGAGATAAACTACATGCCTTCCCTTTTATGCACAGAGAAACATTAGTAACTGATTTTTGTCTTTAATTAAAATGTTATGTTTACCATGCATGGATGTTTCCTTTTATTTTCGTGACAAAAATTTTGGAACAAGAAGGAGGTAATAATCATCAAATCATTAAAACAATATTCGTTTTTATTGCTTGATTAAAATTAAAGCTGACTTATCACTTTGATTCTCCCCCCCCCCCCCCCGGAGGTGGCTAGCGAAGGATGAAAATTGAATGCAAATTTTATCCTCAAACAACAAAAACCGCACCAACTTGTATAGCTAAGCATTAATTTTCCAAAACCAGGGAGGGGAGAAATTGACCCCCATAAATGACGTGCCTGAAGTAAAAATGTATGTTGAATGCTAAAAATACATAACATTGTACAAACCCTTTAGTTGACTTATTTCGTTATTTATTTAGTTAAATTATTTTATTATAAATTTTATGTCCCATATTTAAGAACACATTTAATTTATTTCTGCATTTTCAGTCGTTTTCCTTTTTTTTTTTTGTTTTTTTTTTTTTTTTCGAATTCAAACATCTGCCTCTGTTTGTGCAAGAATGCATGTCAGCAGCTGATTATTTTTAACTAAAACTAATTTAATATTTGCTTTGCTTTTGTATTTTTTTTTCTTTTTGCGATCGTTATGTTGCATTTTATTCTTTCACACTTAAAAATTTTGTTACTGTATTGGTGAAAGGTGGTTCTTTGTTTGGATTTTATTTTCATATTTTTGTAATTAAATTCTTTGTTTCCACTAGTTAATTTTTCATACTGATGATTGTCGGTCGTCTTGACGTGTGTGTAGTCTTATCTCTTTCTATTTTTTCCTACTTTTTTAAGTGATTTTTTTTCCTATTTTCCTACTTTTTTAATTTTTGATTCCTTATTTCCTACTTTTTCCCCTCAAAAAACCACTTCGGGGTCTGGAATCTGTATCACACATTAAGATTACCTGTGAGCAGCCGAGAAGTACGATTCAAATAGTTTTTCAAAATGGTTATTCAATTATTATAAAGAAACCCACGGAAAAAATCAGTTTAAAAACACTACATTAATAAAAAAGATAGCTGCTTTGGGCAGTTGGCAGTCGACACATTTATAATATTGAATCATCAATAAAAAAATCCACAGCAATAGCAAAGTGGGAGAAATGGAAGAAATACATGGAGCTCTGAAATGATAAAAAAATTAAAATAGAGAGAAAGAGATTTTATTACAATACGAAGTCACATTGGTGCATAGTTCAAGTGTTTGATTTTGAAACCAACTTCTGAATGCACATTCAGCACCATTTCCACTTTTTCTAGGCTTACGAGTAAAAACCAAAATAGTATTCTACTCGCAGGGGTTCCCTATTTGTCGACCACACAAGTGTATTGTGTAACTAAAGCAAGACATTTGTCCGCCAATTGTAGCACTCAGAAATGCCGTCGTGGAGACGGTGCAGCGTAGTCACGTAGGGGCTAGGGGGTGAGATTAGAAACGTTGGACCTTCAGGGTTTTTCTGTTAAAAACAGGGAGTAAAAGGAAGGAGACGAATCTCCATGTTAGCAGTTTGGCAACAAAATTCCACTTCCGCCAGAGGCCGCTAGAGTATCATCTCTCGCACTACTTATATCTTTTCGCTCGTAGCGAAGCATTGTAAACAAGTGTGTTTTAAAAACTATCACCTGTATATTTGGAAGTATTAAACTACTTTCGCCATGAAAGCTGTTCAAAGAAGCATAGAATACTTTACTCCACCCTAGGTTTTGGCATATTTTGCATTCGATGTGTTTAATTTGTATTTCTGCTACGACTTTAGCGAGCATTCATTCGTGTTATGTGTTGTGCAATTTTGTGTTCTATTTTGTATATTGTTTTTGATATGGCTGTTTTGCTCATTTGCCATGAAACTAAAAATGATTTTAGCTGGCTTTTGAAAACATTTTCTCCCAATAAAACCCGTAAATTACGATCCGGTTTTCATAATTTTTCTGAGTACTATGCATTTAATTTTAAGAGTAAGCGAGAAGACTTGATTTTAAAGTTATTCATTTAAAAAAATAGAAAGAGAGTAGCAATGAACAACTAAAGTTTTGGAATTTAAATCACTAATTTTGTTTCCTTCTAGTTATATTTCCATGTCCTTTTTCTTCTTATTTATTAAATTTCACATATGCTTAACTTGAATAATAGAAACTCCACTGTAGTAGAAAAGCTCAATAACGCACTCATGTAGAGAATTCAATTGAAATTAAGATTGAACTGTTTAACTTATAATTTTCATCAAAATATTTATGTTTTGCTTTTTTTTTTCTTCAAATTTCACTTAAATCCAGAGCAGAGCAACAATTTCAAACTAAACGTAATACATAAAGTTTTATGTAAGCTTATATCACACGAAATTTATGTATGGGAGGAGGAGAAAGAAAGTAACTATGGTAAGTGAAAACGAAACACAATGTGATAAATATAAGCTATAAACTAGATCAACGCTTGTAATAAATAGCACTTTCTTGTAACATTATTTGTAATTGTTCACTAATAACTAACGATAAACAATTTTTTTTTCTCAATATACAGAGTGTTAATATTTTTTCTAATCGTTTTTAAAGATAAATCCAACGAAATAAAAAGAAAAAAAAGGTTATTTCAGCAAAAGTAATTAATTAAACAAAAACGAAACTAAATATTGGTGCACATAATACAGTGAACTATATTAAGTTATATGAGCTAATATCGCACGAAATTTGTGTGTGTGGGGGGTGGTGCAGGATAAAGAAACTCGGTGTAACAGAACCAAATATTGGAATAAAAGAACCAAGTAATTATGGTAAGTGAAAACGAAACTTAGCTTGATAAATATAAGCAATAAACTAGATTAACGCTTGAATGAAATAGCACTTTCTTGTAAGATTCTTTTTTAATTGTTCACAATTAACTAACGAAAAAGCAGTTTTTTTTCAATGTTCAAAGTATTAATTATTTTTTTTCTTATCGTTTTTAAAGATTAATCCACCAGAAAAAAAAGGGGGGAAAAACGGCTTTTTCAGCAGAAGTAAACAAAAAAAGAAACTAAATATTATTGCACATATTACTGTGAAATATTTAATTTTAAATGAGCTTATATCATGCAAAATTTATGGAGGAGGGGGGGGAGAGGGTTGATCGAAGTTACTGCATAAATTAATTGGAGTAAAAGAACTAAGGAGAAAGAAGATCGAGGACACACAGAATTAATGTCTAAATTCTAGAACAAATATAAGAAAGAAAGTAATTTTAGGTCCATCGTGCTGACCGCGCGATATTATTGAGTTCCAACAAATTTTTCGTATCAATGGCCCCAAACTAGCTAACTGCCGGCATCTACCCAGTCGAATACTCGGGGTCGGTTAAATCAGGCGAGCGAACTGCGAGAGATGGACCACTAGCGCCACCATTGGCGATGGAATAATCCGGTCACTTTTTCGCCCCGCTGCCAAAGGAGATGAGGCTCCTTCTTTTAGCCTCCCTGGTTAAAAACCTTTCTCTGGAAGTTGGAGCTCGAGGGAAAATTAGAGAAAAGCCGTTGATGTGTGCTTAGGACGGAGGACGGTCTGTCCGGGTCCGGACCCCTGCTGTGTGAACTTTATGCCTGAAGAAGGAAGAACAAGGTTATTCGTTATTGGCGTTTGGAGCTTTGATGAGATACAAGTGTCATGGAGTTTGGCAGAAGACTTGAGACTTGGGTGATTATCCCACATGGAGTTATTTTATTCATTATGCATTGCACAAAAAAAAAAAAAAAAAAAGACTAGTTAACGTTTTGAACTTTATTCGCATGTGAACGAGCAATAATTCTTATTTGTGGCAAGTGAAGAAAAATCTGAAAAAGCATTTGACTTTTGACTTAAATTTGAGGGAAAAAAACGCTTATTGAAATGCAGCAGAAAAGGTAAGATTATTTTAACGTTATATTTTCAAAAAGCATTATTTTAAGCTTTCCCTTTTTTTTTTATTTTATAGATATATCTTTCGTTAAATATTGGAAAATAAAAGAGTTCTAAGAGTAGGTTGCTGGGATGAAAAATTGGGTATTAAAGGTTTCAAAAAGCAAACGAAGCAGAAAGGAAAAAAAAAAGAACAAATAAGGTTTTTTTTTTTTTGTGCTGTAAAATTTCAGAAGAAAATCCTGTCTTAAAATATTGTTTAGGAATATTCAAACATGTAAATCATTAAAATTACCAAACCAAAGGCGGCTGAATACGTTTCAAACATTTTCTTAACCAATAGAGAAAAGAAAATAACCAAAGCTTTATAGAATTACATAACAAGTTTCAGAAGTTTCTCTGAATCTCAGAAGTTTCGATTTAAAAAAAACGGAAAGATAAATAAACATGATAGCATCCTACGGACCACCAGTACAAAAGTAAGGAAGATGTTTAAATAGAGGAAAAGATTCAAAATCTTGTCAAGAAAAGTCACACCAATAACGCAGTAACTCTAATGAGTGTTTAGCAGTAAAAAATTAACGTAAAATGAAAGTTATCAAGAGATTCAGGATTCCTGATTTTTTAATAAAGTGAAAAAAGTTAACTTAGGTATCACTGAAAAATACCACCTGTATTCCAAATGTTAAACGTTTAAACCCTACCTCAATCTAAAATATAAGAGCTTTAAATTATCTTAGTCTCTAAGTCCAAAATGTTAACAGATTGTTTTAAGGTTGCATAATTTTGTACTTTAAACAATTAAAGCATTAGGGTGAAAATTGAAAATTTCGTCGTGAAAAACTAAAACTGCTAAAATGTTATTGAAAAAGAAAATCTGGGGGGTCTTCCACCTTTTTTTCTTTTAATAAATAAAATGATTAAGGGAAGTAGCTTAGGAGAGGGAGGGACGGAGGAATCTCAGAACCTAACCAGTTCTTTTTGTCTTATGGTAATGAAATGTAGTCTGAGTTGCGTTTCTAGAAAATTACTGCAAGCGGGCCCCTATGACATCAATGAAGATCGCACGAAACTTCGTTTTTTGGCATTCAATTTCAAAAAGTTAGCGGGAGAGAACCTCTGAACTTTGTTTACCACAGATGGCCTACAATCGCATTTTCAAAGCCTCAATTTTTAAGAGATTTCGAGAGAAATCACTTCATATCAACTTTTCTTAACATCATCAATAGTCGTTTAACGTTTAAAACTATATGCTTAGACTAAAATTCAAAACACGTTTCGGGAAACACTCCGATCTTCCTTTCTCAAATCCTGTGGCATAGCCATGATTCTAATTCGGAAGAGGCTTAGGTTCTTAGGTTCTTACATCAAAGAGATTATCACATTAACTATTTTTCTTCGAATCACTAAATAGGTTTCATTATAGATTATGCTAATTATTTATATCTGCTAGTTATTAATTAATAGTTAGTAGTTTGATATACCAATACACTCCTATTTGTTAGTCTGGGTAAAATAAAAGGTGATAAATAACCTCAAAATTTATGCATGAGTAATATGATTAAAATAATATTCTTAACTAGGGGACATAAATGCTGAAATGTTTTCTCCTTCAGTATTTCTGAATATGGTGTTCGGGAGCTGTCCTGCTAAAAACATTGTAAAGGCTATGTTTGGCTCAAGGCCGGATTAGCCATAGAGCAGAAGTAGCAAATGCTACGGGCCCCGCGCCGTGAGAAAAAATTCTAGGAAAAAAACTACTTTCCGTACTTTAACCCGTTTAAATTTCTCTCTACCTTTCTCTTTTTATTTATATTTAGCTTTTGTAAATGCTCAGGTAAATTAAAAATCTTATTTTTTCGATAGACTGCTTTCCAGAAATTTCTCCCAATTGAAGTCTTAAAAACGCAATTTTAGTTGATCTTTCTTAGTGGAAGGAGAAAAAGCTCCGTTGGGTCAGAAAAGTTTCAAAACTGACTTAAAAATTACAATTTTAGGCAAAGTTTGGAGAACGGAGAATTGAGTTTTCTCTGGATTTTTTTTTTTTTTCTTTTTTCAAAATGAAGTCAATTTTAAGGTATCTTAGGAAATTTAAGGGAGTTAGGGTCCTAAAACTTTCAGCTATTCAAGCCTTTAAAAAAAAAAAAGTTTTGGTTGTTTCATAACAATAAAGGAAAGGGGAAGGGGTTCTTTCCCGAAATTCTGCCCAAAACTTAAGTCAGTTTCAGGCTATCTTTGGGAGGAAAGGGTTTGAAGGATCGACCCATGTTATAGCTGAAAACAAAATTTCAAGCTATGTGGGAAGATTAGAGAATGGGATGAGAGTCTGAACTTCCCCAGAAACAATTCTGACTTCAAGTTTCAAACCGTGGTTTTAGATTATCACTGGAGACTTTATCGGGGGGGGGGGGGGGGGAGATACGGGTTTGCTTCGCAAAATGTTAGAAACTGAAATCTTCAAGATGCAGGATATTTTTAGTTCTAATTTAGGTAAAAAGTGATGCTTCGGTGCCTTTTCACCCGAATGTTGAGAAGCTAGGGAAGTAGGTGGGTATTCTCCTTTCGAATTTTTTTGAAATTTCAAAAAAATTAAGGGCTTTTTCCGGAATTTTTCGGAATTTAGGCTTTAAAAACTCAAATTTAATCAATTTTTGTTGATAGCAGGAGAAGGAGGATGCTGAAATTCGTAAAGCACAAATCCTAAAACCACATTTTAAGGCTCTCTTTGGTGATGTTAGATAAGAGAGGGAAAAGGGTTACCACACAGAAATTGTTTAAAAGTGCTTTCTTCTTAAAGTTTTCGAAATTGGAGTCCTGAAAAAGTAATTATTAGTCATCCTAAACTCTTTTTGGTTACTTAACTTCATGTCAATTTATCACCCTCAAAATTTTCCGCCCGTGACACGAGCCGTAGATCCGGCACTGTAAACAACAATGAGCAAAATTAAGAGATCATGATAGAAGAAAAGAAAAAGATTCTGAGACTTCACACTTATGCTGAACGAAATAAATGAATTGTTAAGAGAATATTATTTTTTGATGAACTAAAATAATTATGTGTAGAAGAAAGACTTTAAATATCGTTTTTAATTTTTTCCTCTGAGTGGGAGGGAACTAAAAAGCTGCCACCCATGCCCCGAGTCTAACCCCCCTTTTTTTGCATCACCAAAGGTAGCCGAAAACTTTTTTTTATTCGAACTTGAAATTCAGAAAAATTCAGGAAGAAAATTGTTTAACATAATCGAAAACCCGCTAAAACTGCTTTCTGGAACTCCAGTTTCGAAAAATTTCCATGGATGTAATCTCCAACCCGATCCCGTCCTATAACGTCTTCTAATAAAGTGGCCTACAAATGCGTATTTTGGACTATAATATCGAAAAATTTCAATGAAAGTATACCTCTCCCCCTCCAACATTGTTAACATGGTCTAAAATGTACTTTTAAGACTTAAACTTCGAAAATTTTCCGGATTGCCTCGGAGAGTGCCTGAACACCATCCCATACCGAAACGTAACCCGCGATGGCCTATCTATCACGTTTTCACAACTTCACTTTCGAGAAATTTCCAGGGGATGGCTTTCGCGAACTCCGCCCCAAAATCACCAAAGAACGTAAAAAAATACCATTTCAGAGTGTATAATTTCAAGAATTTTTGCTTAAAATTGTGTTTTTAGATTAATAACATAATAAATTCAAAAATTTTCCAATGGACCTCCTTGGGGAATGGGGACCTCCTTGAGCATCACTCTTTCCTCTACAACATCATTAAGGATAATCTACAGTTTTATTTAAGACTTCAATTTTAAAAAACTGCCTGAAGAGTCGATGTGAAAACAAATTTTTTCCTTTGATCTTACCTAAGATAGGATGCAGTTTCTCCAAATAATTGCATCCGAATCTTCTCTTCCTAATATGATCAGGGGTCGTTAGAATTGAGTTTTCAAAATTGAAATATCGAAAATTTTACGGGGGTAAGCCCCTGGACCTCCCTTCCTTTATATCGTCCAAAAATTGCGTTTTTGGAATTAAAAGTTAAAAACATGTAGTAACGGGAAGACGAGGGGCAATAGAAATGGGGATCATAACCATCATAAAGCTCTAAAACTATATCCACATTTATGCATTCATGCATGTTATAAGTACACCTCCCGTCTCCGTGAAGAAGTGCTATATTGTTTACTATATCATTCGAAAACGAGGGCCCCTTGGAAACATTTGCTACGGGCCCCACGCTGGCTTAATCCGCCCTGGTTTGGCTGCGTCAGATGAGGGAGCGGAGTGGAAGGTCTTACCGAAAATTGTTTGAAATTTAAGCTCCGAAAACCCCTTTTTTGAAAACATTACAGAACTGCTTGGGAATCGGGGGCTCGCCCCCGAAAAGCTTCCGAAATTAAAAATCGAAAAACAAGGTGTTAGGCTCTCTTTGATCTACAAGAAGGGTTATGCACTCTTTTGGATTCGCGATTGGACACCAGACTTGAATTTTCCAAGCCTTTCGGTTCTCCTCGGCCCCTCTCCCTGGGCCTCTCCCCTGACTACGCCACTACCCAAATCCATCAAAGCTGTCTCTACAGAATTTCTTTCTCTTTTTCAAGACCTACGCTCTTAAAATTTTTCCTGGGGGCAGCCCCCGAACATCATCGCAGAACGCGTAAAAATACGTTTTCTGAACTTCATTCTCTGAAAATTTTTAGGGAGAGTCTATGAACCACACTCTTTCCCACAACACTAAAAAGAAGTCATTCCCCTCTCCTTTCCTTAATATCACTAACGGTAGTCTATGATTGCCTTTCTGGAACTTTAATTTCACAAAATTGCCCAGGGAGTGCCCCTGAGCCCCAGCGGGACCGAACATGACTTACAATCGCCATTTTAAGTCTTCAGTTTCCAAAAATTTCCCGAGCCTACTCTTACCTAACATCGTCAAAGATTGTCTAAAGTTTCATTTTTAAAATCTTCAGGGGCAGAAACCCTCCGAACACCGCTATTTCTTGCCTAACACTATTAGCACGATATAATTAGCACGAATCATTTTGCAAACTCTCTTTCTCCGCATACAAGCGATTCTTCTGATTTGTATACTTAAAATCCCTATTTGTTAGCCATGGAAATGGTCAACCAGAATCAAGGTACTCAAAAATACCAAAACGGATGATTACCATGAGGGTTTTCCCCCCAAAATTTATATACAACATAATTAATTTACCATTATATTACAAAACTTATTGAGTAGAAAATGTTCTTATGTGTTAAATATTATATGGATAGCTGCCAGCCTTGTCTAGTGATCAGAGGAGTCTAACTGCGATGAGGTGATCCCGGGTTCGAATCCCGGCTCGAGCATGGATGTACTTTCTCTCTCCTGTCCTTGTCCTACCTTTGTGTGAATGTGTTGTTATGCTGTGAATGGTTGCCTATCCTATGAACGGGTCCCTATGGCATGTGTGTACTGTGGAAGTCGGACTTCAAACCCAATTACGGTTACAGTTGGAAAAGTGAAGTAGCGCACTCCAAATTGCCAGCCTAGCTGGCACAAGACAACAACAACAACATTATATGGATAATTTTTTTTTTTTTTTTCAAATTTCCTCAGAATGTCTCATATAAAATTCCTTGTAATTCCTCATTGCCGTTCTCTCTAGCTAATCTGCCACTGACCACTGGAGATCTGTAAATACCTACCCTCAGTGCCGGATCTAGAGGGAGGGGGAGACGGGGTTTTGCCCCAGGCGGCGACTTCTAGGGGGCGGCAAATTCACGCTATTTTTATGTTTTTTCTTTGAAACTCCATTTTAAAACTTGCTGGAAGATGGATAGGGGTGGCAGTTTCGAGATTTGCACCGCCTCGGGAAAAACTGTAGATCCGGCACTGCCTACCCTCTCCCCTAAAGTGTCCTTAAATGGCCTAAAACTGCGTTTTTAAAACTTTAATTTCGAAAAACTTCCGGAGGAGGGCCCCCGAACCCCTCATTCATTTCCTTCGCGACAGTAAAGATGGCATAAAATCTTTGTATTTAGAAATTTTTACGGAAGAACTCCCGAAATCACTCTTTCTTGAAAAAAGCCCAAAATTGACTCCAGCGGAAAAGATAATGAGAATGAACCCGCGATCCTCTTGCTTCTTACAAACCAAAGCATAAAGTCACGTTTTTAGTAAGCCAATTTTGGAATTTTTCCGGAGGACAGCAGTCTATGAAATTAATGCATCCCTTTAGCATCACTGAAGCTTGTCTACAATTGCATGTTCCAGACTTCAATGTGTAACGAATTCTGGTCAGAGGCCCTGAATTTATATATATATATATATATATATATATATATATATATATATATATATATATATATATATATATTAGGGTGGTCCTTATTTATATGGGAAATTTTTTTTTTTCGGAATTCAACAAGTGACGCCCCCTAGTTTTGTGACATTATGATAAAAAGTAATCGGTGCAAAATTTGAACTCGATCGGTCAATAATAACACGTGCCCATAGGCCGTTGAACTTTAACACTTTTGATAATTTTCTCACAAATCTTCGAGTTTTTACTTCAGACCCAGTACATCGTTTCTCCTAGGTTTGCAAAATATTTTTTACAGCGAGGTAGCACTAAAATTTATCTTTTTAATTACTTTATATCGTCCAAAGATTTTACATTGAATAAGAATGAAATAGTGCTTTGGAAACCTTACCTTAATCGTACATTTTTCTCAATGTATCTCAATCGTGTGCATTTTTTCCCGATAGTCTTGGATTGTCTGTAAAATACTAAATTGCTTTTGTGACTCATATTTGGTAAATTGATTGTGAAATTCTTTGATTAATTGTGCTCCTCTTTCAGTTGTATCATTCGCAACTTTTAGCATTTTAACGATATCTCTTCCCTTTAAATAGCTTCCTTCATTTTGCCATGAATCAGGATCAAATAGGAAAACATCTTTTGGTGTTTGTAACTTATCAAACAGTTTTATTGACTTGTGATTGATTCTATAAGAGGAAGACCTTTACTAAGAAAGTATTCCAAATCATCTACTGCTATCTGAAATTTTTTATACAGTCATCAGACACGTCTTCCTATTCTGCAAGCATTTTTTGAAGTATTCTTTTCCTATATTCCAAGTTAATTCCTTCATCCAATACGGACAAAGCTACTAGTTCATCCCCTAAGTACCATAAGTGATTGATGAGTTTTTCAATCACTGCTTCTGCTGCATGTTTGTCATCATTTTGTACTCTGCAGGTTTTTTAGACACTAGACTTTATATTAATTTAAAAGGCCTAGAATGGGTTGCTGCGAAAAACTATATCTTCATACAACATTTAACTGTAAAACAGCATTTACGGGCAATCTTTTCATGTAAAGTCAATTTAAATTGTTTCCTAAATATATAAATATTCAAACAATAAATTCCTTTTGCCACCCATCTGGCTAACAGATAAGCTCCAGTTTGACGAAAACATATCCCTGTAGGAGGGAGGACTACACCAAGAAATATTTTTACACATTATGAGAATTCTCTATAATATTTCTTAATTCTGCTTTCTACGAACAATAATATGTCATCAAATTCTTATCTTAGAATTTAAGTGGTATGTGTACTTTTTGAATTTTGAAGCGCTTAAATAATGGAATATCGAGTCTAGAACTAAGAAAGGCAAGAACTTCTTTAAAGACGCTCTGCAGTACGATTTCAAGTGCATGATGATAGCAATACAAATGCAATATATCACCGTTCAGCTTTTGCTCTAAAAAATTACATGCACAATTTATATAGCCGGTATTGTAAACCGCTGTACAAAAACACTAAAGCTTGAACAGTTAGCAATAAAGAGCAATCATCTAAGATATCATACACAACTGAAGAAATATCTTAGAAATTCTTAGTAGCTGTTCAACATTGGAACCTGAAGCTATCATGGTAAGCCTATCGGCGTTTTTTTTCCAGTTACATCTGGATGTAGCTTTGTATCCCAGGGAATAACTAAAAAATCTGAATTTAAATTCATGAAATATGATTATACCTCTCGAAGTTTTTCTCTTGCTCTCTTAAGCGATGTACGATTGATCATAAGGTTATTTGAATTTAAATTTACTGCATCTACATAGGCTGTTAATAAACGAGCAGCATCTTTGTCCCTAATATGGCATTTGTCTAACATTGATGAAATGCGAGCAGATCTCAATAGTTGTCAAGCATTTTTGCATTGTGGTAAACCAGATATAGAAAAAAGGTTCAACAGGTTAGGATAGATACCTATTTTGGATTCTAAATGTTGTCAATTGCAAGAGGAATTTGACGATAATAAAGGACTATGTACTGAAATAGAAGACAGTTTAAAGTATAGATTTTTACATTATTCCGATCAGGAATTTTTTCAAATTTATATTTTAGATATGGAAAATAGAGTTTATTTTTATGGTAGGGTAATCTAGGGTTTTTCAAAATTTAAATTATAAGAATGCATAAACATTTAAGTATATAATTAAAGAACAGTAAATTAAAATATAATTGTCATTACTTATATTTATTACATGGAAACCTGGTGACCCTATTTGCCACACCTATTACATACACGGAAAATTTTTTAAACCAACACCCCCAAAGCCTGAAGGAGGCAATTTGTTGTTGTCAAAAATCATTCATTAATGGCCTAGGCCATTCATTAATGGCCTTTAGAATCCCTTGTGTCCATCTTTGTGGAAATATATATATATATATATATATATATATATATATATATATATATATATATATATATATATATATATATATATATATATATATATATATATATATATATTAGGGTGGTCCTTATTTATATGGGAAAAAAAAATTTCGGAATTCAACAAGTGACGCCCCCTAGTTTTGTGACACTATAATAAAAAAAACGTGTGCAAAATTTGAACTCGATCGGTCAATAATAGCACGTGCCCCTAGGCCGTTGAACTTTAACACTTTTGATAATTTTCTCACAAATCCTCGAGTTTTTACTTCAGACTCAATACATAGTTTCTCATAGGTTTGCAAAATATTTTTACAGTGAGGTAACACTAAAATTAATCTTTTTAATTACTTTATATCATCTAAAGATTTTACGTTAAATAAGAATGAAATAATGCTTTAGAAACTTTCCTTAATCGTACACTTTTCTCAATGTATCTCGATAGTGTGTATTTTTTTCCGATAGTCTTAGACGGTCTGTAAAATAAATGGTTTTTGTGACTCATATTTGGTAAATTAGTCGTGAAATTCTTCGATTAATTGTGTTCCTCTTTCAGTTGTATCATTCACAATTTTCAGTATTTTAACGATCTCTCTTCCCTCCAAATAGTTTCCTTCGTTTTGCCGTGAATCAGGATCAAATAAAAAAAAATCTTTTAGTATTTGTAACTTATCAAGCAGTTTTATTGACTCGTAATTGATTCTATAAAGAGGAAGATCTATACCAAGAAAGTATTCCAAATCAACTACTGTTATCTGAAATTTGTTAAACAGTCATCAGACACGTCATCCTTATCACAAGCATTTTTTGGAATAGTCTTTTCCTATCTTCAAATTGAATTCCTTCATCCAATACGGACAAAGCTACTAGTTTATCCCCTAAATACCATGAGTGATTTATGAATTTTCCAATCACTGCTTCTGCTGCATGTTTGTCGTCATTTTGTACGCTGCTAGTTGTTCAGACATATTATATTATTCAAAGGAACGTCGATTGGATTGCTGAGAAATTCCATATCTTCACACAGCGTTTAATTGTAAAACAGCGCTGTAAAACAGCATTGAAAGGCTTTCTTTTCATGTAAGGTCAATTTAAATTGTTTCCTAAATATGAAAATTTTTCAAACAAATATTCCTTTTATCACCCATGTGGCTCAGGGATAAGCTCCAGGTTGCCGAAAACATATCCCTGTAAGAGGAAATTCACCAGGAAATATTAATACAAGTTATGAGAATTCTCTGTAATCTTTCTCAATTCCGCTTTTTACGAACAATAAATAATATGTCATCAACTTCGTTTTTTAGAATTTAAGTGGTATGTGTACTTGATTGAAATGTTATAAGTTCTGAATGATGGAGATCGTACCACAAAATTTTGAAGCGCTTAAATAATTGAATATCTGATCTAGAACTAAGAAAGGCAAGAATTTCTTCAAGGACATACTCTGCAGTGCATAATGATGGCAATCCAAATGTAATATATCACCGTTAAGTTTTGGCTCTAAAAAATTGCATGCACAATTTATACGGTTGGTATTGCAAGTCGTTGTATCAAACACTACAACTAAAACAGTTAGCAATAAAGAACTATCATCTAAAATATCATATACAACTGAAGAAATATCTGAGGAATTCCGAGTAGCTGTTCAATATTAGGATCTGAAGCTATCACGGTAATCCTGTCGTCGTTCTTTTTTCAGTTACATCTGGATGTAGCTTTGTATCCCAGTGAATAAATACAAAATCTAAATTTAAATTCATAAAATTTAATTTTACCTCTCGAAGATTTTTTCTTGCTCTCTTAAGGAATGTACCATTGATTACTAAGTCATTTGGATTTAAATTTACTGCATCTACATAGGCTGTAAATAAATGAACAACATCTTTATCCCTAATATGGCATTTGTCTAACAGTGATGAATGGCGAGCAGATATCAATAGTGATCAAGCTTTTTTGTATTGTGGTAAACCAGCTGTAGAAAACAAAAGTTCAACAGGTTAAGATAGATACCCATTTCGGTTTCTAAATCTTGTGAATCGCAATAATTTGATGATAATAAAGGACTATGTATTGAAATAGAAGAAAATTAATTTAAAGTATATATTTCTACATTGTTCCGATCTGGATATTTTTTTTAATTTATATTTTAGCTTTGGAAAATACAATATATTTTTATGTTAGGAGTAATCGAAGATTTTTCGAAATTTATATTTTAAAAATTAAAAATTGTATAAGCATTTAGGTATGTTTATCACTAAAGAACAGCGAATTAAAATATAATTGCAATTACATATATATTTATAGCATTGATACATTGCGACTCTATTTGCCACACATATTACATACACAGGGAATTTTGTAAATCAACACCCCCAAAGCCTGGAGGAGGCAATTTGTTGCTGTCAAAGATCATTCATTAATGGCCTAGGCCAGTGATTCCCAACCTGGGGGCGATCGAACTCTTCTAAGGGGCGATAAATTTCCTTGGGGCGATAGGGGGGCGACCGGGATTTGGATACCTGGCAATGGGAAATTCTTGACCTTTCAAAAACTATATTTATTAAAACAAATCGGTACACAATTCAGGAATATCTTTCAGAATACCTATGTTGTGTAATACCGAACCAAGCATATGGCACGTCAAATCAAAGTCGTTCCCAGAAAATAAGGCATGTATGATTTACAGCTCAATCAAATCTGTTCGGATAAAAAAAAAATCCCAAAAGCGAAAAATAATATCTTTTATTTTATTGCCGTTTTCATGAGGAAGAAAAAAAATCTTGTAAGCACTGTCTGACCGTTGGCGCTAGCATATATTTAACGCCTGAAAAGTGGATGGATATGTAGGAATGGATTTTTGCATTTACTTATCAGTTATCATTCAGAATCTTGCAATCAGCTCATAAACCTCCTTACGCAGTTTCTATTGTTTGATTTAATTTAGTGAATTTCTGTTTAATTGTGCATTTTTTGTAGTGTGGAAGTTCGATATGAATTCGAAAAAGAAGTGCCGGCAGTATTCTTTAGAGTATTTAAAATTTGGTTTTGTTACGTCACCGCAAAATGTGCAGTTTCCGCATTGTCTTTTGTGCGATAAAACATTTTCTAGCAATGAAGCGATGAAGCCCTCGCGAATGTAAGAGCATTTGTCAAGAGTACATGGTGACAAAGTAAATAAACCTCTTAGTTATTTTCAAGACCTCAAAACAAAAGCGGATCAACGGCCAAAGGTGGCTGAATTACTTAGAAGACGAGCAACAGATCTTGACAAAGGGCTTCTTGCTTCTTACGAAGTGTCTCTTTTGATAGCAAAATGTGGTAAGCCTCATACGATTAGCGAATCTCTTATTCTACCGGCTGCCAAAAAAATAGTTGAAATTTTGCTTGGTGAGGGCTCCAGTAAAAAGATAAGTCAATCTCTCCTCCTGAGTAACAACACAGTTTCCAGGAGAATAGATGAAATGGATGCTGACGTTGAGTGCAAACTCATAAATGATTTGAAACAAAGTAAATTTGCACTACAGATTGATGAATTAACTGTGATAGATAACAGAGCTATTTTATTAGCTTACGTGAGGTTTCTTAATGAGCTGAAAGAGGTAACTGAGGAAATGTTGTTCGGCAGAACTTTGATTACTGATACAAAGGGATTGTCGATTTTTAAAGTGGTGAAGGATTATTTTGAAGAAAAAGAAATTCCATTGACAAATGTAAGTGCTTGCGCAGCAAATGGTGCCCCTGCCATGGCGGTCGTCATATTGGGTTTCTTGCACACCTTAAAAAAGAAGTACCAGAAGTGATTACAATCCATTGTGTCATTCATCGTCAACACTTGGCTGCAAAAAAAATTGAGTGGTGTTTTACCTGAAACCTTACAATTAGTCATTACTGGTATTAACAAGATCAAAGCTAATAATCGCCTGTTTCGAGAGCTTTGCCATACAAATGATGAAAAATTTGAACGCTTGCTTTTACATACGTCTGTGAGATGGCTTTCCAAAGGAAACTGTTTGCGCCGTTTCTTTGAATTGTTCGACTCTAGCTGAGTTTCTCGACTTGCATGATCCTGCTTTAAGTGAGAATTTGAAACAGCGCAAATTGGAACTTGCGTATCTTACAGATATTTTTGAAAAAAAATGAACGAAGTCAACATTAAGCTTCAAGGGAACAAGATGAACCTCATCAAGGCCAAAAGCATAATTTCAGCATTCATTGCCAAATTCGAAATCCATAAGGCAAATATTGGCCGTAAAGAATTTATTCTGTTTCGACTCTAAAAAAAAGTTTAATCGTGGATGATGAACTTCCTGAACAAAAAATTTTAATTTTTATTGATCACCTTGATCAGTTAAAAAAGAACATGGAATCAAAGTTTGCAGATTTGATCAACTTACAAATTCCTGACTGGATTTTAGACCCATTTAGCTTTGAAGATGTGGATGAATTGGAAAACTCTTTGAAGACGGAGTTTATGGATTTGAAATTCGATTGTGAATCAAAAATTACTTTCAAGCAATACGGTTACGAACTTGCCTGGGTGAAGCTTATGGGTACTTACCTACAACTTTGGAAAAAAGTTGAACAGCTCCTCATCTCATCCCCTCAACATATTTAGTTGAAAGAGGATTTAGCTATGTAATGCAGCTTCTCACGAAGCAAAGAAATAGATTGGACATCTGCCTCAAAGGGGACCTCAGAATAAACCTCACTAATATAAAGTCAGACATCAAAGCTTTAACGGAGTTCCATCAAGCACAAGGCAGTCATTAAAAAGGTAAAAAAGAACAAATCTTAACAGTTAAAATTTTCAATTTTTTCCGGATTTCAATTTAAAAAAAAGCATGTTACTGAAAAATGTAGTATTCTTATTTTTCCTAAGTATGTAAATGACGTTGGTTAGTTAAAACACTTCAAATTACGTTTTTTCTTTTTTTTTGGGGGGGGGGGGAGGGGAAGGGGTTAAGAATAAAAATAATAAGTTTTTAAGCAATTATTGCTTTGTCATGCACTTTTTCAAGCTTTAAAATAAAATTAGGCGTTCAGGATTAATCTTCACTAAAATCAGCGCCATCTAATTTGTGTTTTTAAGGGAAGAACGTGGAAGGCGATAGGTGTAATTTAACTTCCGAAAGAGGCGATGGGCCAAAAAAGGTTGGGAACCACTGGCCTAGGCCATTCATTAATGGCCTTTGGAATCCCTTGTGTCCATCTTGGTTTGAAGAAACGTTCCCCTGCTGCTTGGTTGTAACAAGCGCAGAAGAGCGGTACGCTTGACCCAAGGCCATTGGTGCACATGTACCCTCTGTAACATGTTAAATTTTATAGAATGAAAGTGAGAGAATGGTCGGTCTGGAAGTAGTAACACCTATTGAGGTTCAAAATTACTTTAAATATAAAACGTTAGAATTATTTTTACATAAAAATTAGAAAATCCGCAATTTTTTCTTCGAAACTCAAAGAAGGGAGCCCTAGGGGCCCGTGTTAATATTCATGGATTGACTTAAAATTTTGCAAGGATCATTTATTTGTACAATGGAACAAATTGAGGGGGCGTCGCGAAAAATATCTGTAACTTCAAAAATAAGGACCACCCTAATATATATATATATATATATATATATATATATATACATACATAAAATGTGTGTGCGCATGTATCTGTCGAGTCGGTAAAATGTAGGGAGGCAGTTGGCAAAATCAGTTTCAACCCCCCCCCCCCGCCCCAAACGAATGTACCTGGCGACGGCCCTGGCGGCGAATACTTTAAGTCAACACATAACATTTCACTTAAAATGATCAGTTACTGAAAGTTACTGAAAACTGTTATCTAAAACTAATTACCAATGTCAAAATAATTCATAACTAAAAGAAAAACAGTTCAATCTCTGCGCCGGGGAAAGAAATAAAATGAAAGTCGATTCCGTCTTAAAATAAGTGTCGAGTGCCAAACTTTAGATAATGCCGCCATCTAGCAACCTTGCTGCCAAGGTTTTCGCCAAACCCCCACACCAGTCAAATGATACATGTTTGAACCAATTATCTTCATCAGCAAGAATGAGAAAGCTCGGTCTACTCTTATCATTAGTTGACTAGCATTCCCGTACCCGGCATTGCTCGGGTAATGGAATTAGCAGGGATTAACAGTTCTTGGTACACCTAGTTTCGAAAATCCCCTATAATAATTACTTATTACCTATAATTATTTTCTAATTTTGGGAGGATCCCGGGGCCCCTGGATTCCTTATATATATGCACTTGTCCTTAACCGATCTTTAACTGTTATTAACGATCCTTTTAAAGTATTGATTATCTTTGCAAACACAGGCCATCCAAATTTTATTGTTATTCCTATGTTTAAGCAAAAACTTCTTTGTATACAACATTTTTAGTTTTTTTTCTGGTGCTAAAATTATTAAGCTGCTTGATGAACCTACTTTGGAGCAAGCTACATAGCATTGGCCGTGTGAAAAAAAGTCTTCTCTTAAATCGATCCCTGCTACTTTTAATGTCTGTCCTTGTGACTTATAATGGTTATTGCAAAGCAAACTTTAACAGGAAACTGCACTCTTCTAAACTCAAAAGGATAGTCCGCCTGTGATGATGTTCTTAAAAACTTCGCTTCTAGTTTTGAAAAAATGAAAGCAAAAGACAGAAACATTATGATTTGACTTGAGAAAAGCCTCGAAGAATCACGTGATAAACAAAAACAATATCAAATTTATTGTTCGCTATCAACCAAAAGTTGAGATGAAGTATTGAATAATGATTTGAATGGAGGAAAGCCTTCGAAAATAAGGGATTTGAATTTCAATGACAGGTTTTAATTTCGCAGAAATTAATGGGTTTTAATTAATTTCTCCCGAACTAATTGAGATTTCGAAAAATCCTTTCTTAGTGGTTACTTTCGTAATCATGCGGACATGCCTGCCAAATTTCAAGTCTGAAGCTTCAGTGGTTTTGGCTGTGCGTTGATAACGACCATCTCCGTGCCAGAGAAAAAGGTCTTTATAATGAGTGGTCATTATAAGAGATAGAATTTTTTAAAAATATATACATGCATCATGTATATTCCGTTGTTCCAATACAATTGGCACTTTTTTAAAGATTCTAGTAAAATGTCCAAATTATTTTTTATCATGGGATTTTTCATTTTTAATTATGGGTGCAAAATATGACAAAATATTTCTAAGTAGAAAATATAGGAAAAATTGTATAACAGTACTTACAAATCATTTATTTTCTGAAGATAAAATTAGAAAGAGTTGCTTTCCTTTTTAGCACATATGATTTTTGCAAAACATAATTTTAACATTCAAAGAAACTAAAAAGTCTCTCGAGCATTTGAAACATTTTTCATACTGGGAACTTTGGTCTCAATTTCTTCTTCTTCATCTGATCATGATACATTAATTTGTTTTTGTGCACAATATCGAGAGGTACTTCATTTTCTGACAGACACGTGTTTGACACATTCTAAATCATAATTGATCTTAGCATAAAAGTTAAAGTTTAACACTTCTACCAATTTCATTTTTTTTTTAGAAATTTTATACATCATTTCATCTTTTTCGTCGAAATTTTCATCTTGGATTGCCTGAAAAATCATTTAAGCATTTTTCCTTTGCTTTTTAAAATCAACATGGTGGAGGCAATTCTTGATGGTCTTTTCTGAATTCCATGCTGATTTAGAAAGATGCGAAGCTGTAAGGATACCCACTTTGTAATCTTCACCTTCTTCCAGTCCGTAGACGGTAATGAAGGTCATTTCAAGTTACATATTAGTAGAATTGGAAAAAACACCAGGAATAGTGTGAATCGCTGAATTCGGTCGCTGTATTGGCTTAAATGATGCAGAGCGGTCGTTATAGCGGAAGCAAATTAACATAGAGTTCATTGGAACAAAGTTGGGACTATTACCACTGGTCGTTATAATGGATTGGTCTTTATAATGAGTGGTCGTTATAATGAGCGCCGATTGTATATATATGTTATCTCAGGACATTGATTTTTATATATTAAGATGGAGGAAACAACTGCTTTATCAAAAGGAGCAATAAGCATGAGATGCCACTCTTTAAAAATAGCATGATCACTGTTTTTGTTCACCAGAAAAAACTCAATAAAGTAGTACCAGTACCATATAATACAACACTACAGAAAACATTTAGTACATTTAATTATCTTTGAATTTCGAATATTATTTTTTTTAATAAAAGATAAAAGAAATGTATAAAAAATTTATATCAGGAGTATTTTGCCATATTATTGAGGGAAGCAAATGTGCTAAAAGGAAATGTGAACAGTTTTCTTACAGTATAAAAGGTTTGCGTTTTTGCTATCGCGATTTTCAAAGATTATTCGTTTTCGTAATTAGTATTTTTGTTGACTGTTGCTCTTATACCGAATTGATACCAAAAAAAACCTTTTTGATTTTTAATTCCTTGTAGCCTTAAATATATATATATATATATATATATATATATATATATATATATACATGGGTTTTAAACAAGGTTGGCATGATTTAAATCAATCGTTTTATATCAGGATTTAAATTAGAGGTGGGCAATGTCGTTCTTTTTAATGATCCATTCATCAGAGAATCGTTCATTCTTTTGATCCGTTAATTGAACTCGTTCATTTGAACGTAATATACCAGTAACAAACCGCTTTTGATGACCCAGTCAATTCGTCTTTTTGTATGACTCTATGTTTAATTATAGAAAAGCGTTTGGTGACCATATGATTTCGTTATGAACACTGCTAGACATTGATTGAAAATGCAACACCAAGAAGGAGCGGTCAGAAATTTATGAAATTTGGAAAAAAAGACAGAGACAGCAAGGAATAATAAATGATCTTTATTTCAAAATGATAGGCAGAATAAAGAGCGAGAACGGCGTCGGCCTAGTAGGATGTAGGACCACCGCGGACAGCGATACACGAAGAAACACGTCTAGGCATAGAGTCAATAAGGGTGCGGATGGTGTCCAGAGGGATGGCTCTCCATTCCCTTTCAACCATTTGCCACAGTTCGTCTTCTGAACGAGGCAGGGACAGAGTCTGCAAACGGCGTCCAATCACATCCCACACATCTTCGATTGGTGACAGGTCAGGAGAGTATGGTGGCCAGGGAAGCATCTGTGTGCTTGGAGAGCACTGTGTGGTCGGGCGTTATCCTGCTGAAAAATTGCATTAGGTAGCCCTTGAAGGTAAGGGATTGCCACCGGCCGCAGCACATTATCCAGGTATCGTTGGGCCGTCATAGTGCCCTGAATACGAACTAGAGGTGATATGGAATTGTACGCAATTGCGCCCCAAACCATTATGCCACGTTGTCGTGCGGTGGGACGTTCCACAGTTACTGCCAGATTAGATCTGTCTCCACATCAATGCCACACACGTATGCGGTGACTATCACTGGATAAACAGAAGCGGGATTCATCTGAGAACACGACATTTCGCCATTCTGTCATCCACGTCGCTCTAGTCCGGCACCATACTAAACGTTGCTGTCTACGTTGGGGGGGGGGGGGGGGGGGGTCAGTGGCAATCTTCTTGCGGGCGCCGTGATTGCTGACCACGTGCGAGCAAACGATGGGAAATCGTTCTGGTTGACACGGGAACATTCAGGGCATCTTGCACCTGCTGCAGAATCGAGAAACAAGTGACTTGTGGGTCTGCTACAGCTTGTCGGTGGATGCGTTGATACACGCGTTCTGGCTGCCCCTGCACCCCTCAATCTTACCACATTTCGTTGTTCCAACCATCTTCGGCACAGGCGATGCACCGCGCTCGCATCCATGTGGGTATCAGCTGCGATATGATGCACGGACCAACCTCCCCTTCTCAGTCAATCACCATACCCCACGTAAAATCGTCTATCTGCTGGAAGTGCCTTCGTTGATGGCGGCCTGGCATTCTCTCGTGTTACACGTATCCTCCGAGACAAAAACAAAATTTCTTCGATACTTCTCCAATCAGAAATAACGGCACGAATATTGCCCGTTCTGCAAGTTTCTTCCCTTATATCTTACTTCACATGCGTCGGAGAGCTACACATTTCCAATCATTTACATAACTCAGTGATGTACGTCTACTCTAAAATTTGCATGAATTTCTGAACACTCCTTCTTGGTGTTGCATTTTCAATGTCGAGCAGTGTAAATATATTTTTCTGCTGATCAGCGCCTAATTGTTATGGGAGCTGAGCTCCCATACTTCCTTATTTGTTTTACTCGAATATTTGTACTACTAACCGAATCAGGCCACTTAAGCATTAAAATGAGTTCTGAAGACTATAGGGCTCCTGCACTTCTTTTGTTAGAAATTGGATTCCTAGCTATAATAGCTACCTTTGGTGAGATCTGTTTGGTTATCTCAACTTACAACCATGTTCAATTGATTATTTTTCTCATAAAACAGTTGGGCTTTTTTAAATTCTTAAACTATAGGTGAGTTTTGCGTTTTGAATTCAGTATACTTATGTATTAAAGTAATCATACGAGGTAGGATCCAAAAATTTTGGGACAACATTCACCAATGACAACCAAAGCACGAAATTAAAATTAATCGTTTTAAACGCATTGTACTGTTTTTCCCTTTGATGGTTTCCCCTGTCATGTAATTGAAAGACAAGGATGAATTGAATGTTGTAATTGAAAGAGAAAAATGTGATTTTTTGCGGCATATGAAAGTAACGATGAAAAAATAAGTATTGAAACAAGAAAACGGAAAGATTTTAGCTATTTCTGATAAAGTACATCATTTTCGAAGTTATTAGGCATTAATATAATCAGAATTTCAGTGACTGAAATTATTAGACATTTTTATTTTACATGCATGCCATGTGTGATAAGGTCACTTTCAAAAAATCATAAAACATTTTATGAGAAAAAATACAGGATGCGGTGTATATCCACTTGTTAAGTATTAGATGGGGTTCAAATGAGACAATTTTTTGATTTTTAAAAAATGGGTTTTTTGAGTAATCTCACTTCAAAAATCGCAAATTTTTGAAAATTTTCAAAATTTCAAATTTTATTTCCAAGGCTGTATACATCTAAGGATTATAATAAAATATGCTATGAAACTATCATATCAGGGTTTTAGACTGCCAGCTCCGTTTAGTAAAAAAAAATTTTTCATGGAGAAAAAAAATCATAAAATCGGTAAAAATGTAGTTTTTTCGCTACTTTTTCTATATCAAAAAACCTAACTAAATTTTTAAAAACTATGTCTAGAGGATATATGGATCCTTCTTCATTTTTAGAAAAAAAAATTCAAATAGGTGAAATTTCGATTTTGATTTCGAGTCACAACTGACTACAACTGTATTTATGTCGAGGACTGCATACTAAGTGCCTTGCCTCCAATATTTTTTATACCGATAGATGGCAGCACCATTACCGGATCGAACAGTTAATGAGAGTTTAGAACTAGACCAGGAGCTAATAGCTACCTGGTGCTAGCACCCCCAGAGGTATCGTTTCACTTGGAAAACATTGAGACCGCGAGCATATTTAACGTCGCCCAGTCCCCTTTAATGACGACTGTAAATAGGTGAAATATTCTTAAAATAGTGTCCATTTCAAATAGAAGTGTTTAGCTGTTTTTTTTTTTCCCAAAATGGCGGATTTTGTGCAGAATTTTAGTAGGGTGTAACTGAAGAAAAATTTTTTCTTGCCAAATCCTTTTGGGATATTTCATATATTCCTTAGTTGTTACTGTAATTTTGTTCAAACAAAATTTTGAAATAAAAATAGAACCCACTTCAAAATTGCTCTTAAAAGTGAAAAATAATTTTATTCTTTAAACACCATCGATAATGCTTTTAAACATAATTTTTGAAGTTGGCGCAAAAACAAAACGTAAAATCCAGTGTAACCATGCTTTGTTCATATTTTTTTTTTTTTCAGAAAAGCATCCAAAGTTACGAACGAAACATTTATATCGCTACTCAAATATGCTGTCATCAATGCATAATGTATGTGATAGTGAAGAAACTGGTCCTGGTTAAATTTATAGTTGTATTTGAGTTATGGCTGTGAATGATTTTATCTATCGTTTTTGCGCCAACTTCAAAAATTATGTTTAAAAGCATTATCGATGGTGTTTAAAGAATAAAATTATTTTTCACTTTTAAGAGCAATTTTGAAGTGGGTTCTATTTTTATTTCAAAATTTTGTTATTTCATTCTTTTTAGTGTAAATGTAGGTATTTCAGAAATAATAAGAAGTTATCATCACGAAACTTCACATTTTTTTCTTAAAAATGCTCCATACTAAAAAAAAAAACTATTGACACGCGTTAAACTTTAAGCGATTGGCACTAAAAACTTATCTTTGTTCCTCTCTGGAAATCATGCGTAGTTAATTTAATTATAACCATTTAAGTATTACGTTTTTCCTAACTAATTTACATTCCACAGCATATAAGTTGCTCATGATGCAATCCTGTATTTTCTTACTTAGCCCCAATCATCTGTTATCGGCATAGATGATAACGATAAAAATACTAGAGTAGTTGAGTCAAACCTAATGGTAGCATTGTGAAGGCTAAGCAGATCCTAATCACTGCATCACCTCGCTTCCAGGTTAGGTTTACCCCTACTATGGAGCAATAGCACTGAAGAAAGGAAGATTTTGATAATTCACATAGGGTTACTATAAATCAGCAGGGTTACTAAAATAAAATTATTTACGCCAAAAATGAGACGACAGCGCCAGATTCCCCATTATCGAAATATCCCTTGAAGAAATTTGATGCTTGCTTCAGAGAAGCCTTCATTCAAAATTATCATTACAATTACTATTAATGTTACTGTTATAGGGCACCAAAGTTTTATAACAATGAGTTTCCTATTGTCGCGTAGATGAAGATAGCGAAGACAACGTGAAAGCCAAATGAAGCGAATACTCATTAGTCTCAACTCGAGATCTTTATTCAGAACCACGAATGAACGTTACATCTCCTTATATACAACTTGAGAAAGTGCTGGAACTCTCCAGACTTGAAAAGATACAAAAATTAATAGAAGATTCGAGAAAATACGGGAAACAGTAGAAACGAAATTTTAGTAAAATTCACTTTGTCCTAGTTGGGATTTGAACCCGGGTCGCTCGTTTGGGAGGCGAGAATTCTACCACTTAGCCACCGTTATCCACGGATGAAAAGTGCGAACTTCGCTCATTTAATAGGGAAATTGCATAAAATTTACTGTTTTTTGCCCATAACTTTTTTTCTAAAGAACAAATATGGTCAAACAAAGTAATGGGACCTAAGTTGAGCCATCCCCTATCCATTAAAAAAAGAATCATCAAAATTGGTTCACTAGGTGAGACGCTATGAGTGGACAAACAAAAAAAAAAAAACATACATACGGTATGAATTGATAACCGCCTCCTTTTTGAAGTCGGTTAAAAAATAGGTGTTGGTCATGTGACAGGCCTTGCCTGATCTGAAATGGAATGGTTCTTCTTTACTAATAATAAAGCAGAAAGTCTCTCTGTCCGGAGGATGTCTAGATGTCTGGATGTCTGTAGGATATCTGTAGGATGTCTGTGACGCGCATAGCGCCTAAACCGTTCTGCCGATTTTCATGAAATTTGGCACAAAGTTAGTATGTAGCATGGGGGTGTGCACCTCGAAGCGATTTTTCAAAAATTCGATGTGGTTCTTTTTTTATTCCAATTTTAAGAAAAAAACTATCATAAATTACGAAATTATCATAACGTGGAACCGTAACATGGGCACAAGCCAATTGGCGAGAAATTTCACCATACATTATTTGTAAATATACAGGCGAACCAAAAGACCTTTAATTTTTCTATTACGGGCGAAGCCGTGCGGGTGCCACTAGTAACTAATATAACTGTTGAAAAGTTACACATCGCTTGTGGAAGGTTATACCATGGTAATGTAACTATAATGTAACGTAAGTTTAGATCAGAATTTTCTATATGCTTACAGAGAAATTGCTTGAAAGGTTACACTTTAGCAAACATTAAGCTTTCATTTGACCTTCTTGGACGGGTATTTATTTGTAATGGTAAGTAGACTTATACTTTAAGTTAACTGTTAGATGGATTAAATTATCCATTTATATTAAATGATCAAGTAATTTTTTTCCTATAACGTTTTAAATTGAAATAGTACAAACATTAATTAGTAGGTTACAATATTTGAATTTTCGTTTTCATAGTATTAAAAAAATCATATTAGAAACCCATTGTTTTTTTGAGCAATCACGATTGCTTATTGTTCTCACTTGACAGTTTTGAATTCCTATGATTTTATTTCCCCCCGCCTCCCTCTGCAGCACCATCGTCGGCCCGCCGCCTCACGATGCTGCCCCTCTAGCGAAAACAGTCTCCAGGTTGCGTCACTTACTTGCCTACCTTTACACATATATCTTCACACACATACACATATACCCAACTACCCACACATACGCATACCCCTCCCACACACAAACACACATGCACATACCCGCCACACACAAACATACCCCCCCCCCACACACACAAACACACACTCGTGATTGCGAAAAACATATTTTGAATTCAAGATATCAAAGTTAAAATTAATTATTTCTTTCTTTTTTACAGCTTTTGCTTTCAATCATTCGTTTATTCAATATTTATCAAGTTCATGCGTTTTCACAACCAATATACACCAATTATTAATTTATTTTAATATACAAATAAGATGTTTTTATTGCACTATGAGAGGAATAACACTCAGGACACCTGAGTGGTGTTCGAGCCCGCAACGCGAGTCTCACAGACAGGTCGCAAAGCAAGAATTTTTATCGCTCGGCCACAAAGGCCGATTTTCGTTTCGCTAATAAGAGAGTGCACCAGATCTGAGCCCGATGCTGATCTTTACGCATGTGCCTTGAATTCTACTGACAGCACACTCGAAAAATACACAAACATAGTGCTTTTTCCGTGCCCGCGGATTCCAGTGGAAGCTGTGTCTCGAGCACAATGGAAAATTCATAAAAATAATATAATAATAAATTCATAAAAATGTATAACTTATACATTATTACAAATACCATAAATTTTCTTCTACTCTTACTGCTTCAAACTAGAAAACTTTATTTTCTTTTTAGATAAGATTGCTTTCAAGAAGATAATAATTTCATTCACCTAATTTACAAAATTATAATAGCTTTTTTCCCCTCCCTACAAAAAAAAAAATCATTTTTGTGGCCTTATTTCTTGAGATCTTGAGCAGGTATTTACAGCAATGTTTCAAGATTTTTATTTTGTCATGATTTTAAATGTAATTGATGAGTGCATTACGACTTTGACTAATTACCGATAAAGATTATTTAATTATTAATTTAATTGTTCTTCATAATCAAGTCTGTTTATGTTAAGTTTTTGAATTCTATTGGTAATCTTGCTATGGAACCTTAATTTGATTTTGTAATTGTTCACTCTTTGCAAATTCTTAATTTTTTTCAGTTTTGGTAGACATTATCATTTCTATTTTAAATTGTCGTTATGTGAAATTTATATCAATGCTTTCTTCAACTTATACTTCAGAAATATGAAATCAATTATGTTCAAGATTTTTTTGTGATGATCTTTTAAAAATTTAAAATAAACGTTAGCCACTCCACATCTCCCACCTAAACCAAGAAGGTTTTGCAACCATTCGGGGAGAAGTGGAGGAGTCTCTTTCTCACACTTGCACGCTGTCATACAGGAAGCGACAAATGTGCCGTCTACCATTATCATTTCGGGCTTTGGCCAAGGATTGCCGGCCACCTCGCGAAATTGCCAGCCAAAGTAGAAAATACAATATTAACTGCAAGTATCTCAGGCTTTGTCCAAGCCTCTTGACCAATACGCGAAATGGCTGGCCAATTCGCGAACTGGCCGAACTTCGGGGCTTTGGCTGTAACATATATAAAGAAAGAGAATGGAAAATGAGAGACAAGTCACAAATAATAATAATTTATTACACAAACACGATCTTACACAACTTTTTTTGTTTTACAGAAAAGTTCAAAGCTGCCAGATACGCCTCGCAATGACAACGCAGTGACCACTAATAGGATTTTGCCATTCTGGCAGGACAGTGGATTCGGGCTCGAACTGATTTTGGGTAAGAGTTGGAGTCGAAGACTAAAATTTCCGAAGTCGGTCATTTTAAAGCCTTGAATCGCAGGATAAGTAGCGATACGTCAGCCATTGTGGAGCTAAACGATGCTTTCTTCCTATGTCTGCTATGGTAGGGGAGAGTGTTGTACCTTGGGACCAGGGTTGCCAGATTTAAGAACAGTAAATACGGGACAGGCTTCTAGGAGTGAAAAGGGGGAGGGGTATATTTTTGAGATTGAGTGCAATTACTGGTTATGGTGTATTTTTAAGGGGTGATAAACAACCATGTTTTATAGTTTTCGAAAGATTCCTCTCAGCATGTTTATAGATGAGCACAATTTTGGAGGAACTCTATTTCAGATAATAAAGCAAGCAATAGAACGATGTTCAGTAAACAGATCAACTTTGATAGGAACAGGTGATAATTAATTTTTTACTTGCGTTCGCTATCAGAGAAACAGTGCAATCGAAAATTTTTCTTGTTAAATATGACTAATTTACCTGAAGTAGTAATGCAAGGAATTATGGAGCAAAACTTCCTTTTTAATGCCACACCAGCCAATGGGGAACTCTGAATGAGTAACCTCATGGTCTCTAGTCTGCCGCCAAATCAAATATACATACAAACCAAGCATCAAAACGATAACAATTTTTGCATTTGCTGCCACATGATTTTCTTTTTGCTCTTTATTTTACATATTTTGTTATTTTTGCCCCTTAAATAATGTCTCGTTTTATAAAATACTGTTATTAGCTAGAATACGGGACTTTAGTCGTCCCGTATGGATGTTCCCTGGGACGCGGGACAATTTTTCAAAATACGGGGATGTCCCTTGAAATCCGGGGCGTCTGGCAACCCTGCTTGGGACACAGCTAATGTCTAAGAATCTATTTTTAGAAGCCATGTTTTTGTAATCTCTAATAGTAACCTTCACTACTAAATAGTACCATAGTAAAAATCAGCATCAAATATGTAAAATTGACGATTATGTGAGAGAAAGAAAATTTTATGGCTTCAAAGTAAATATTTCCTTCATTTTTAATTCATTTTCTGTCTTTGTATTTGTAAATTTAATCAACTGAATTTTTTTTTTGCTATAAAATAGTACTTTAAATATTTTGCTTCTGAGAAAATGATAATAGAGTATCCTGATTGACCAACATTTTGGTTTTTCTTAAACAACGTGGTGATTGTACCTTAGGACAAGTTCCAAGGTGCAACAAATACATGGTTCTTAATAATTAAGATATGTTAGGAACATGAAGCAATGTTCTATCTTATGTAGTCTTTTAAACACACTTAATGTTGGATAATAATTCATAAGTAATTTTTCATGATTTAATTCACTACCATGGATTTATTATTTTTTTTTTCTGGTGCAAAATTGGTTCAAGTATATGGTGTTTCCTGAATCATGAGGACTTTCCCATAGTGCAACAGGATGTGTCCGAAGGTACAATTGGACCTTGGACAGCTTGGAACTTTTACTTTGAATGGATGGCAACATTTTCAAACTGTTCGAATTAAAAAAAAAAAATGCATAGAAGTATGTTGGGGTATTTTGATGTGACTTTTATATTTTAAATTTGATTCAAATAATTGATGTTAAAAATTAAAATATGAGAAATGTCCCAAGGTACAACACTCTTCCCTATAGTAGCGTGTTTTGCTTTTTGATTGTGGTTCTAATTAACTCTATGTTAATCCACAATCAAGAAGCAAAATACGCTACTTCAATGTAGCAGACATAGGAAGAAAGCGGCATTTTGTCATAAGCATGGAAGTAACCAGGATTCCATTAGGGTGGGGCAAGCATAGCTGCAACAAGATAGTTTTTTTTGCTCCTCCTCCAGTTCCAAACCCCGGAAATGAATTGGAATTATAGTTCCCCTCCCCCAAATGTCATTTATGGTCAGATGCGAGGGAAACGCTGTTAGGCGGCTCCCCTCAAATTATTTGAAATTGAACTTTTGAAAATGAAATTTCAGGATGTTTGGTGTTATAAGGAAGGAGCGTGGGGGAAAAAAAAAGGTTCTGTTCCAGGGAGGGGTGGCTGCCCCTCCCTGTCCCCCCTGATTACACCCATGGTCTCAAAATGGCGGACGTGTTGCTACTTATTCTACGATTCAGGGCTTTAGGTCATTTTCCTTCCGACTCCACAGCCTTGCAATCTGGCGAGTTTTTGTCGATCGCTGCATTGTTTTTTTGCAAATTCTAAAACACTAGCATAAAAATAATTACATTTGGGTTAATAGTAAACAATTTATAAAAACTAGATCACACTTTGAGTATAAATAACTTTCATTTCCTATATCCACATGTCTGTCTTTATAACATGTTAGATCCATTTGCATGGGTTTAACCTTTTTACGCATTTATTTTCCCGGAATTTTATACTTTAGCCTTTAATTGTGACAGTTTCAAACTTATGGAACCATTATGTATCATAATATAAAGTATTAACTTTATAAAACGTTTTTTTCTACACTGATGGACAATTGCTAAGGACGAATCACAAAAGAAAGGGCTACGCAGTGAGTAAAAAAGTAAGTGTGATTGGATGTCAAGTGAAATAAATTAATACCAGAATGCTAGAACATTACAATGGCGACATTTTATTGTCCTCTAAAATTCAGAAGGCTTTGAAAAGTGTTCAGAGGACAAAACGGCCATTTTGTGCTAAATACGTAAAAGTAAAAAAAAAAAAGTAATTACGTCAGCAGGCTTTCCGGCGTAAGATGTCAGCACAGAATATGGCCACCATGGAGGGCGATGCAAGTTTTCCCGAGTCGTGTCATGCTTTACGCAACATTATTCAGCGGCTGTTGGGGGTGATTTATCCCATTCTTCTGTCAGTCCTGAATGAGGGTGTCCTTGTTTATTGGAGAGCATTGTCGACCAGCAAGAGTCTTCCCCAAAGCATCCTAAACATTTTCAATGCGATTGAAATCTGTAGAACGTGTTGGTCAAGGCCGATTTAGAGGAGGGCAGGCGGGGCTACTGCCTCGGGGCCTCCACAACAAAGGGGCCCCCACAATAAATTTTTTTACAAAATATCCTAACTTTCACGGGTCGAAAATGTCGAATATATACATATATATCAAAATATTTGGATATATATCAAAGTATCGGATATTTTCGAATCCTGATTAGAGGCCTCCACTCCTTCGTTGCCCCGGAGCTTCCACACTTCCAAATCCGGCCCTGGTGATGGTAATCCATTGGGTAAAATATTCTGGCTCTTTAGACTTCCTGACAGCGACTGTTCAATCACATGTTGTGCTATCATCTAGGAAAACAAATTTTTCATCAACTTCCTCGGAACATGAGGCAGAACAACAACTTTAATGTACCGCTGGCCAGCCATAGTATTTTTTGAAAGTCCTAGGCAACGTACGGCTATTGATAATGATCCCAGCCCAAACCATGACACCACTTGTAAGATATTGGTCCTTTTTTTTCATGTGTGCTGGCCTGTATCCAATACCGCTCTCACGCCAGATCAGTTGTCATCTACAATCAAACGATATACTAAACCTGCTTTCATCTGAGAATAGTACACAAGTCTAGTCGACTTCCCTTTATTGCGATACTGACTACACCATTGGCATTTGTTTGCGATGGATCGCAAGCAGATGAAACGAAGATTTGTAGACAATGGGATGTAACAAAACACGCGGACGGGCGTGGGTATAGTCCTACTGCATGTAACATCTTGCAACAGTTTTTTGGAATATTTGCTTGCCAGTAGCAGTAAGAAACTGTCTTGCTACCTCAGTAGCTGTGCTCTGCCATTATTTTTTTAAATCTTGCTAGCACTATATACCTATCTTCTGCTGACGTCGTACTGCGTACACAACCTCCCCCGTGACGATTGCTACACATTCCATTTGTTAAAATGATTTCTAAAGCCTCGAAGCAATAGTGTGGGTGTCGTCGAACTCCCTGGAAACATGTGATATTTTCTGCACTTCTTCAATATTGCCAATAATTCGTCCACCCATAAAATCATTTAAGTGAAGACATATCTAAAACTGCAAGTTCGTCAATTGATTCTTTCCCGTCAACTATGCCTTTGAACAACAACGGTCCTTCTCGGCCAAATCCTTTATATCGCATATCACGTGACAAACAACGTCGTGAATCCAAAATTCGCATACGCAAAAAACGTCTTACTGTCTTCCGCTCTTATGCAAATTTCCATATTTCATTGCATTCTATTTTATGGTTGCTAACGCTGCAATTGCCATTAGTCCGTAGCAATTGTCTACCAATGTATGAAAAATATAATGATATGTACGTTGTACGTCATAGAAAGATAATATAGATGCAAACGCGCACGCCGTGCATGGATACATTTGCTGCTATGCAAATACATCAGGTGTGTATATTACAGATGTGGTATTAACTGGATACATAACTAGAAACCAGTTCCATGGGCAACGAGCTCTTCTAGTATTTCGATTCCGAGTCACAACTGACTACAACTGTATTTATGTCGAGGACTGCATACGAAGTGCCTTGCCTCCATTATTTTTTATACCGATAGATGGCAGCACCATCACTGGATCGAACAGTTAATGAGAATTTAGAACTAGACCAGGGGCTAATAGCTACCTGGTGCTAGCACCCCCAGAGGTATCGTTTCACTTGGAGGACATTGAGACTACGAGCATATTTAACGTCGCCCAGTTCCCAGCTCTTCTAGTATAGACGGGAAAATGTCTGAAAAGCGCATGCACGCAACAACTTTTGCCGTAGCCCGATGGGATGCAAATAGCATTGCATCCACGTAGGCAACGCTTTTGCCCGTCTATTTCAAGTTTCGCGCGTTCAATGGCAGCAATTTGGTTTCGCTACGGAGTTGTGCATCTAGTTATACCACGTCTATGGTGCATATGTGTATCGCCTGATATTAATTAATACCATTTTTAACATTAATTGGCTTTAAAATAGATAAATTAATGAAAAAAAATCACTTCAAGCTTTTATGGATATACATGATGAAAAGCAAACGGCATTGTCTTACTAAAATGTTATGTACCCATTGTAAATTGCTTTTCATATCTGTAGATGGTGTTTGAGTAGCGTGAGCAGATACTTTATAATTTCATCTTACTATGTACGTTGGGGCATTGAAAAAGGCATTATTTTTCAAGCACAAAGAACTATTGTAGAAAGTTGCTAATTCATGGTATGTTACATAATGATTCCTTACATTTAATACATCAATATGAAATACCAAAGTTTAAAATTCCGAAAATGAAGTGAAAATATATGCGCAAAAATGTTCCAAAAGATAAATTAGTTGAGCAAACACTAAAATAACAAATATAGTAAACTAGAAAATACATCTAATATCTTTAATTAGTCAATGTTTTAGGACCTTGAATATTATTAAAAATTCTAACAAAATTATAAAAGACAATGCACAATAAATAAATAAATGAATAAATAAAAATCTAATCAACAATTCGATGAAAACAAACGTAACTTAATGGAAGAACAGGTGGATTTTTTGGCTTTCTGCAAGTCTTCCTTAGTGAAAGAAAATCGCAGGATGGCAAGCATTTCTGGAAGTTTTAGATATGCATTTTCAATTAACAAAGCCTCTAAGGTTTCGATGCCTAAGTTGCTTATGCAGTTGATTAGATTTTGACTGACTAGACTGAAAACCTTTTCTCCAGGAGCATTACTGTGTGGTATCCATTAGAATGATCAGCATTAAGTCTGGCAAAACCTTGTACTTAACAAAGCAAAACAAGAGCCCGTGAGCACCAGACCTACGTCATAGTCTAAAGGCCCAAAATTTTTCTGCATAAGCACATCACAGCTGGTAGGAAAGGTTCGCTGATATGTACGCTGAGTCGCGCTGGCTTTAGCAGGAAACAGGTAGCATAAGTGCGTCAAAAACTCAACATCTCTCGTTGAGTCATTCTATGTCAAGTGACCTAGTCGTCCCCACCCGGTCATCTCTGATTTGAATGAAATTTTAAGGAAGTGCAGATATGCCTTTGAAACTAAACTGTACAAATTTTCAGCTTCTAAAATCCAAATCCTGAGGATCTAGGATCAATAAAAAACAAAGGCGGGGCTCCAAAATGGCGGATCAGCTTTGTGAAACGAATTCCTGTCTTTAAGCTGATCTCTCATTGGAGGTCATTTTAGAGCTCTCTCTTTTTTTTTCTTTTTGAGGTATCCTAGATCCTCATGATTTGTGTTTCGAAAGTTGAAAATTTGCTTAGGTTAGTTTCATATACATGTCGGCACCTATCTAAAACGTCTTCCAAATCGGAGATATTTGGATGGAGATTACCAGGTCACGAGACATTGAATGAATCTAAGATTGAAGCAATTTTACGCACCTTTGCTATCTGTTTCCTGCCAAAGCCAGCACGACTCAGCTTAAATAATACCGGACCTTTTTTACCTGCTGTGATGTGCTTACGCAGAAAAGATTTGGGCCTTAATACTATGATGTAGGTCTGGCACTCATGGGTTCTTGGACTAGAGGGGAAGGCAGGTATTTGCGCGATTTTAGAAATGCTCTGCATTGAATTGTGGCAAGAAATGCGAAGCAAGCAAAATAACTTCTTTGAGAAGTTTCTGTTTATGTGGAGAAAGGCCGCAAAATGTGAAGCAATTGACATCATTGCGTCAGCGGATTCTTACATTCGCATTATCAGTTGCACGATATCACAAACTGCCAACTAAAATTCATGTGTTCAATCTTATCCAAAAAAAAAGCCTTGGAGAAAATCTTGTAGTTTTGTTACTTTTATGAATTGCGAAGATTTCATGAGGAAAAATTTACAAAGGCGCATTTCTTTCTCGGGCTAAAACCACTAATCTACTATACGCTTTCCAAATAGAAGTATAGGCATTTAGATGATCCAACAAAATGCATTTTCGTTATCAGCAAGTTTTTGTAAACGTCTACAAGTGACATTTGTGAGCATACGCCTTAGATTATTTGTCACATGAAAATAGCCTTTTTAGCAGTATAAGCTCTCATGTGCATCCTGAAGCTTGCTACTTTGTAAAATAACCTAGGAGAGTATTGGGAAAAAAAATCTACAGTTATTCTACAGTATGGTTTGTGATATTTTTCTCTAATTCCTTAGTACAACTGCTATTCAAACATGAGTTTTCGCCGGCATGGGCACACCTATGCTTATCTAAGTCTGAAGCTTTTGAAACCGCCTTTGCACCACAATCATTGAAACATGGTTTTTCGCCTGCATAGACAGTCATATGTTTCGCTACATCCGAAGCTTCTGAAAATGCCTTTAAACAACAGTCACTTGAATAAGGTGTTTCGTAAGCATGCAAAGTCAAATATTTCTTCAACTCTGAAGCTTCTGAAAACGCCTTTGAATAAGAGTCACTCGAACTTGGGTTTTCGCAGGTATGGAGTCTTGTCTGTTTTTCTATGTCTGAAGTTTCTGAAAATGTCTTCGGCCAACAGTCATTCGAATAAGGTTTTTCGCCGCTATGGACATTCATGTGTTTCTCCAACTGCAAAACCTCTGAAAACGCTTTTGAATAAGAGTCACTCGAGCTTGGATTTTCACCAGTACGGAGATTCAACTGTGTCTCTAAGTCTGAAGTTTCTGAAAATGATTTTGGACTACAGTCATTCGAATACGGCGTTTCGCTGGCATGGACACTCATAAGTTTCTCCACGTCTGAAGCTTCTGAAAATGTCTCTAAGTAAGGGTCAGGTGAACTTGGATTTTCGCAGGTATGGAGACTCGTCTGTTTTTCTAAATCTGAAGTTTCTAAAAATGTCTTTAGAGAACGGTCATTTGAGTATAGTTTTTTGCTGGTATGGATCAAATATTTCTTCAACTCTGAAGCTTCTGAAAACGCCTTTGAATAAGAGTCACTCGAACTTGGATTTTCGCTGTCATGGAGACTCATCTGTTTTTCTAAGTCTGAAGCTTCTGAAAATGCCTTTGACCGAAAATCATTTGAATGTGGTTCTCCACTGGTATGGAGACTCATACGTTTCTCCAAGTCGGAAGATTTGGAAAATGAATTTGGGTAACACTCATTCGAATATGGTTTTTCGTTGGTATGGACACCCCTATGTCTCTCTAAGTCTGAAGATTCTGAAAATTCCTTTGAACCCATCCCATTGGAAAATGGATTTTCACCGGTATCTACTCTCATATGTTTCTCCAAGTCTGAAGCTTCTGAAAATGCATTTGGCCTACAGTCATTTGAATATGGTTTTTTGCCGGTAATGGGACTCGAATGTTTCTCCAAGTCTGAAGCTTGTGGAAATGCCATTGAATAACAGTTACTCGAATTTGATTTTTCGCCGGTATGGACAACCATATGTCGTTTCAAGTGTGATGCACGATAATATGCTTTTGAACAAAGCTGACAGGCATATTTTTTCTCGCCAGTATGGACAACCATATGTCGTTTCAAGTGCGAAGCACGATGATATGCCTTAGAACAACTTTCACAAGCATACGGTTTTTCACCAGTATGGATACTCATATGTTTCTTTAAGTCCGAAGCTTCTGCAAATGCCATTAAACAACAGTCGCACGGATATGGTTTTTTGCTGTTGTGATGGACACTTATATGTCTTTTAACGTTTCCAGCTTGAGAAAATGTCTTCTTACAGAACTGACATGAATATGGTTTCTCGCCAGTATGAACCCTCATGTGCAATTTTAAATTTCCAGAGTTGGTAAATGCTTTTAAGCAATACTCACACGAGAAGAGTTTCACACCAGTATGAGCTTTCAGATGATTTTTTAAAGATTCAGCAAACGTAAATGCTTTTGAACAATAATCGCACGAGTACGGCTTCTCGCCAGTATGGAGTCTCATATGAAGTTTTAAATGTGCAGAGCGAGTAAATGTCTTCATGCAGTATTCGCACGTATAGGGTTTCTCGCCAGTATGAATCCTCATATGTTGCTTCAAATACGCCAAGTGGGTGAAAGCTCTTGAGCAACATTCGCACAGATAGGGCTTTTCCGTACTATGGATTCTCATATGTTTCTTCAAGCTTTCTCCTTCCGAATATGCCTTTGAGCAATGCTTACAAATGTAAGGCTTCTCTCCAGTATGGATCCTTATGTGTCTCTTGAAGTTTCCAGCTTGAGCAAATGCTTTCATACAAAAATTACAGGAGTACGGTTTTTCGCCAGTATGGACCCTCAGGTGTTTTTTTAAACGTGTAAAAGTATCAAATAGTTTTGAACAATATTCACACAAATAGCGTTTTGCATGGATTTTCTTGTGCAACTTCAAATCTGAAATTTCATAAAAAGCCTCTGAACAATGTTTGCACAAATACTGTTTTCTGACATCTTGGATTTTGATTAAATCAATATCCATTGCTGAGCAGTTTGAAATTGTATTCGTACAAAATTCAAAAGACTATGAATTTCCGCAAAGATGGATTGTCGAATGTTCTCCCACTCATTGAGAGTTTGAAAGTTCTTTCAGATAAAACTACAGCAGTTAACAATGTTTTTAGATGCAAATTTTTGAAATTTGATGACAGAAAAACGTGATTCCAAAAAAAATTAAGAATCGCAAGTACTCAACAATAGTACGTCAGCAATGAAACTTTCAAAACTGAAGTGGAGAATGTATATTGAAATAGAACAAATCCTTCACTAATTACTGATTTCGAAACGTTTTTGTAGATGCCAAGCTTAAAGCCAAATTCCCAAAAATATCCAATTTCAGTGGTTCGTGGGAGAGCTGGTTGTACCACACTTCACTTTAATGATATAATAGTTGCCAGACAAAAGAGTGCGAACTGAGAGAACTTCATGGTTGTCAGTTTGGCTGAAAGAAACGACCAGGACTAGGTAGTAGCTAGATTTGCCTCTTTCATAGAAACTACTTTGCACATGTACTACACAGACATGAATAGGATGAGTTGCGTTAGTGGAGGACAGTTATTAGAAGATATCAATAAATAAAAATGGGCTCACAGGTCAAGATTGTTTGTTTTTAAATTTTATATTTCAACTATGAGACTTGATTAAAATAGTTCATTTCCGAGACTCGGAAAATGTAAAGAGAGATGGAAGTCAATGCATTAAGCTAACATCTTCCTATTAACAGTAAGTGAGAGAATATTCCGGAAATTTTCAACAGAAATCAAATGAAAAATTACGAGTCTGTGAGCAACTCAGCCTCCTTATGATAGGCAGCATTAAGTCATGAAATGCATATAATTCTCCAAAATGGTATTGCAGGTTCGTATAAATCTCATTTTCCAGGCAGGTAGAATTGTATTCAAAACTTGAAACAAAATTACCTTTTCTGATTGCTACTTGCTTCAACGACCTCAACGTAATAGCCATGGGATACCAAATGTTTGTCGACATAGTTCAAACTATGGGCTGTTTCAGCGCTGTAAATATTTGTAAGTATCTTCCAACAGCAAGCACTCCAGTTAATGTATATTGTGTAAGAATGACCATTAGTTTGCAGGTTTAGTGTGTGTAATGTGTGATACAATTATTGGCAATATTACGTAAAGAGAATGTGATGGAGTCCATATTTTAGCAGCTTCTTCAGCCGTCTTTTTCTATTGAACGGTTTAGCAAAGCAAGGTACTCTTCATTTGAAGACTCAAACTTGTCATTTATAAAAACTTTGCTCATACTGTATTTTCTCACATTTACTTCCGTAAAATTACTTAAAAGAATGCTAAATAAGTGTGTATTAATGCAAAATTGAAATGAATGCACTCTTATTTATGCCAGATAGCCCCTAGGTTTCAGTTTTGACGCATGTAGCATTTGACGTGATTATTAGCAACGTTATGGTAAGTGGGATTGGGATTTGAGTACTCTAAAATTACACCACCATTCATTTTAGGATTCTCATTTTCGTTGACTCATTTTACGAAGACAAGCTCTTCTTTTGAAGTCCTGAACTTGAAATTTAAAACAACAAAATAGCATCGATTGCGCTGAACATTTTCAAACATTTACCTTAGTAAATTCGTTAAAAGAATGCGCGTACAGAGGTGAGCTTTAACAGAGAGTTTTTATCTTACATCACACTTTTAACTTGATGTCACCAGAAAAATCACTGAAAAGAAATAAATAAAATTAGTGTACAGTGAGGAAAAAAAAAAACAGCACAACATGTAGTTTAAGCACAAATCTACAGAACATGCAAGCCGTTAACATAAAGAAAATTTGTGGAGGTTAAAAAAAATTTTGATATGTATAAAAATATATCCCAAGTGCTAAGCGAAAACATTTACTCTGATTTTGATATTTTTTACACATTTACTTTAGTAAAACTCCTTAAACTAATGTGCACATACAGATGTAAGCATTAATACAGTTATAGTCGAACACATAACACCACACTTTTAAGTCCATGTCATTCAGAAAAACTGCTAAAAAGAAATAAAAGCAATTAGAGAATATTAGAAAATAACTTGAAGCTCAACAGACAGAACATTCAAGTTGTTAACCTAAAAAAAATGTTTAGGGTAAAAAAAAGCTGATGTGTATAAAAATAAATATCAAACCTAAAAACAAACATCTTCAACCATTTTCAATCGTTATCAATTAGATTATTAAGCTCCACACTCTGGACGAGTCAGGTTGAGAGCATCTAAGAAGGAGAGTGTGGATAAGACATTTCCTATGTCTCGTTCGCATCGCTCCCGTTACTAGCTGTCTGCGACGACCAGCTGGTTCGATTTTTTATTCAACCAGCTGCCTATGGTGGCTGTTTGGCTTACTTGTCATTCACCTTTCTACGCCAAGATTGCCGCCTTCGGCAGCTGTTTCAATGAGTTGTGCGGCATTTTCTATCAATCTATATCAAATTTAATGTAAAAAAAAAATCTATATATATCTATCTCCAGTTGACGTTGCTATATCTATCTCCAGTTGCGTTTTGTGCCAAACACCGTTTTCCGCTTAGATTGCCGCCTTCAGCGGTTTCTATATACCTATACGATCCATCTCTACTTATCCTACCTAACCACCCTATTCACAAACAAAAAAAAAAAAAAAAGATCACTCAAAAAACCTGTGTTTTATGTATTAAATAATAGCAAAAAATTAAAAAAAAAAAGCTCTATCTTTTGTTCTCCGTAGTGTGCAAAAGTAGCGCTTCCAAAAAAAAAAAACCCTCACCGTTTTTATTGAACTAAATGTGCGCAAATATGTCACATATGTAACGTAAAATAGATACAGCAAAATAGCTGGCGGGGGAGGAGGGGGGATCGAAAAAAGAAAGAAATGAAATCCTTAAACTAAAAAATGTAAAGAAAAAGCAAGCACTACTGTTAAAATATAGAAGTAAGCAATAGTAAAAAAAAATAAATAAACAATGTAGTGATTAAGATTCGATTCTTCAATACCGAATCGAAAACCAAGTTGTGACGTCACAACAAAAAGGAAGAAAGTTTTTTCGACCAATCTATGGGCATGCGAAAACGGGCGAGGGATTCTGCATTTAATTTTTTTTTTTAAAAACTGTTGCGTATTTTTAAAAACTTTTTTTTTCTGAAGAGGGTGAAATGTTCTCACTATCACATATTTAAATTTTGGAAAAGAGGCTTCTCCACATGTTGCAGGATGAGTTACAAAAAAAAAAAAAAACTGAACCCAGGAAAAAATGCAAAATAAAGTTTTTTCAAAAATTTATAAAAAATACAAAACTTGCTCTATTTTCGAATTTTTTTTTTAACCACCATATTTAAAATTAAATTTTCTACACTATAATATAAAATGTGTTTGTCTGGCGCAATTGGTTCAGGGTCTGTGAGGTAAAAAGTGCGAAAAAAACACATAAGACACCTTTTTTCTAATTAAAATATCAAAAATCAAAGCCCGAGGTGCACATCTTCGGCAAAAATTGCACCTGTATGCAAAATTCCATCTTTCTAGGCCTTACAATTTTCCCGGGAAGTGCGCCACAAACACACAAACAAACATCTTATTTTATTATATGTATAGAAGATAAGATAGATAGCTGAAATTTTAAGAAAAGTATAGCCAAGTTTAGTGAGTTTCAGTTAGAAATGGAAGACATCTTTCACTTCTAGGATGTTCTGCCACATGTGGACGGAAGTCGTGCGGTACCTTTTTCTTGCTAAATCATTAAATTTGATTTATTTATTTATTTTCTTTTTTTTTTTTTCCGAAATTTCAGTAGACATTAAAACCTGATATCTCTATTACAGGGAAACAAGGGCTTTAGGTGTCAAAAAAAGTGTTTCACGATTCACTTTTGATTGCTACCTATTTGCTGTTTTTTTCACACAATTTGCGTGGTTCTCTTGTAAGTATTTTAGTAGGCATTTAAAGTCACGACTTATATAAGTTCAACTCTACAGAATATTGCACATTTCTAATACAAATATAAGTTAAAATATTATGCCTCTGAATGTTTAAATTAAATATTCTTCAAATAAAAATCAGTAATAATGAATTACCTAATAATTATTAAAATCAAGTAACAATTAATAAGCATTTTAAAAATAAAATAGTAGCCAAGATTCCCGTAAGGGGGAGGCAAGCAAAGGCGTAACATGGGGGCAATGGGGGATCGAGGCACCTATTCCTGAACAATTAAAAATCAATTTTTAAATATTCAAAAGTCATAATTTTTGTGGCAAAATAATAAAGTATGAATAGTTTTAGTTTAAACTTCAAAAATTTGAGGAGTATAAATGCAGAATTTTTAATGTATTCAAAAAAGTGGTAAAAGGTCAGTAAAAGTATATTTTAAAAACATTTGAAATGAGAGATTGTTTAAATTGTCTCTAAAGGCAATTTTTCTGCAATGGAAATTACTCCTCTGTGGTACACTACAATATGAAGAATGTAATTAAATATTTCTTGGTGCCCACAACTCCAAACTATTTGTTCTTCCAAATTTTGAAAAAAAAAAAAAAAAAAAAAGAAGTACACATAAAAATATCACAACCAAAAGCATTTAAGAATAAGAATTGTGATAGTTGCTTAGAATACCTAAAAAAAGCAGCAGATAACATCCCACACTCAAATCAACTTAAAAGCAATTAAGAATGTAAAAGACATTAGCAATTAATCATGTTTCTGAAACACTGGGTTAGCATATAAGAATATCACGGTTTTAAAAATTTATATATTTCATAAACTAATTACACTTAGCGCTATAAATAGTGACACAAAAATTAGGGATGTGTCGTTCATGAACAAACGGGTCAAAACGAACGAATCCTTAAAATGAACAGATCTGCTCATTCACTCAAAAAATGAACGACCGTTTTTTTGAGCGGTGAGCAGTTTTGAACACTGTATTGATGCACTTGTAATAAAATCACATTAAAAAAAAAAAGAATTCATCTTTAAATTTTTAACCCTCAATCAATCTCAAATTTCCTTTTTCCAAGTGCAGTACAATATATTCAGTCGAACCTTTTTACTTTCTGCTTTATTCATCATTTTTCTTTAATCTTTGCAGTTCATGTGCTATTTTCAAATGTATCCATTAGCAATGTTTTGTGTAACTTGTTTGGGCTACTAACAAAATGTTTGGACATTCCTCTTCCTGTCCCACTCACCTGCTAAAATCCTTCTCACGTCTACATTGATTTGACATTTTTTAACTTGCTTGGTGACTTCCAAGTAGCTTATTTTACATTCAATATCCAGAAATTTTTAATAAGGATTGTTAGTCTTTATTTTTTTTCCCATTTAAAAAAAAATGTTTTTTTTCCCCTGTTCTCATTTGTATTGTGGAATAGTTTTGAAGCTCCCTAATATTTTTATGCGAGTCTTTTTTTTAAAAAAAACTAAGTTATCCAGTACTCTGGCTGGGCTACCGATATATTTGTTGTTACTTTTTTGTTATACATGGTCTATTTGTAATATTGTATATACACAGTGCTGTAGCTGGAAAAATTGAATACTTAAATTTTTTGACATGCTGAAATGGAAGCTGCAATTTTTGGATTGGAAAACGTATCTTACCATTCGAGAACTGAGAAACATCTAGCAAAATGAATTATTGCTTTATGCATCTAAATGTAAATAGTTTTCTTTTTTTTTAAATTCATTTTCCATAGGCCTATTTTTTTTCTTTTAGATAATTTTAATTATTTTTCCTCCAAACAATATTACTGATCTAATGAAACATTTCGAATATATGTGAGTATGTTTGCAGAGTATCTGTAACTTTTTAAAATAAACAAAGTCGTTCAAATGAACGAGTTGAATAAACGGATCAAAAGAATGAACGATCCTATGAACGGATCATTAAAAAGAACGACATTGCCCACCTCTAACAAAAATAAATATAAACTGTGAAAGTTTGTTTGCAGTCACAAATGTTCGATGTGTGCGCCTTTCGTAACACGACACACATCTATAACATACATTTTGATGTGTTTCAGTGTCGTAATGTTACACATATGCGATCTATCATTTCTTGCAATGTTGTAGGCAATGATGGTGCATTAAGTCTTTGACAAAACCTCATTAAAAAAATCACTTGGGGTTAGGCTTGGAGATCTGGTGGGTCAACAAATTCAGGGTAAATCATCATCACCTGCACAGCTAATCCACTGTAGTGGAACATCAGTCAGGGCCGTCCGAAGAGCAGACGGCGCCCGGGGCGAAAGTTTCCTGGCGCCCCCCCTCCCATACACACAGAAAAATCAAGTTAGTTATAACATCAATGGATAATAGATATGCCCCAAAAACTTTTTGAAAAAAAGGAAATGTTGAAAATCCAAATAATCTAGTAAAATATTATTCCACAGATAAAAAACAAACAATCAAAACTGAGTTGGTTATTCATATTGATCAAACTAAGAACACGAATAAATAATTTACTGATTATAAATAGAAAATGTATTTATCGAAGTAAATTACATCAAAATTAAATTTCGATCTGGACTCATCCAATGAGAGTCCAGAGTTTTTTCAAGAGTTCTTTAGTTTTACTTGTACCAACTTAATACCAGTTTTCCTATATGTTCTAAACAAAGCTGTTATTCTTTTGCATCAAATACTTGTAAGCTTTAGGGAGAAGTTCACAAATACTCAACAACATCAAAAATCGCTTAGAATGGTGTTTTTGGAGCTCTAATTTCGAAAAATCACTGCCCCTAGTATTACAAAATATGGCCTTACAAATTGCATTTTAAGACTTGAGTTTGAGAAAATATTCGTGCAAAGGTCCCCATGCCGCCTTTCTTTAGTATCACAAGCAATGGATTTTTTAAACGACATTTACAAAAAAAATTATGTTGAACAGGCCCTGAATGTAAAACATTGCTTAAATTTTTTGAACCATAATTTTGAACAATTTTCCAGGGAAATGCTCCAGATCCTCCCATCCATAAAATCTTCAAAGTTTGTTTAAAGTGCGTTTTTGAAACTTCAATTTCGAAAACTTGCAGGGGGGGAGGAATTGATTTAAATCTATTAAAAAAAATAATCGATCGAAAAGGGTCTCTGAGCCCTTACCGTAATGTCAATAAACATGGCCTATAATCGTGTTTTTAAGGCTAAAATTACGTTTTTAAAACTAAAGGCTCAAAATTTTGACCAAACAACTTTTGACCTTTTTTCCTATCCGACCAAAAAGATTTCTTTTTTCTTTTTTTGTTTTTTGAATGTGTTCTCTTAAAATTTTTTTATGGTTACGTCACTACACGCAGGGGCAAAATTCAAGCAAATTTGGTGAGAACTAGACAAAGTAGAACTACCTTTTGATTGATTCTAAACAGTTATATTCTCAAAAATTGTATCTGCTTCAATGATACAAAGGAAACAAATGTTTTGGAGACTTAGAGAGAGAGAGAGGAATAATTTCGTGCCCTAAGAAAAAATAGAGAATCATTGCAATGATTCCCTATTTTGTGTGTCTATGACTGTGTGTCTACGATACACGAAATGAGAGGGCGCCGCAAGGCACTCCTAATTTCATACAATCGGGGCATTTTTATACGATGAGGGGCGCCGCAAAGCGCCCCTCATGTCGTTTTCGTGTGAATGTCATCGTGTTCAGTCGAAATGAGGGGCGCCCCCTCATTTCGTGGCGCCCGGGGCGATTTCCCCGCTGCCCCCCCCCCTCGGGACGGCCCTGACATCAGTGGCAGTGCAAAGAGGGAGGAAGGGGGGGGGTAAAAACAGCTCCCAGAGGTCTTGGTTTTAACATTGTTGGCAATCCTAATACATTCGTAAAAACATATGTAAGGACTGTTGTGACCAAAAAACCCCTTCCGGAAGAAATTTCCGGCTGCACTAGTGTGGAACGTGTACGTTTAAGTACAGTAAAGCATCGTTTATACGTCTTTGAAGGGACTGTATGAAAAAAGCATACAAATGAACAAACGTATGATAGGGAATAGGTAAATGTGTATTAGACTTTGCTGGGACCAATTTAAAAAACGTATAATTGATAAAAACGCATAAAAGAGAAACGTATAAACTGTGTTTGACTTACTTATGTAAAAAAAAAATCAGTTTATCTCTATTTTTATGTATCCTTTATAGGGGTAAGTGTCATAGTTTATGATATATAAATTTTTAAAATTACCGGGATATTCTTTTAAGCTAATCCTGTATTACAATCTTCTATACTTGATATTACCTTTTTATTAGTTGTAACTTTGAGGCAAAATGCAAGGTTGAGAAAATGACATTAACTGTCATTTTAATAACAGAAAGCATTTACATGAAATATGCAATGAGTTACACAATTACAGACTGAGACGAGTTACTGTGCCACCCTATTCTGCAGATAATTGGGAGTTTACTGTAGTATAGTGGCGGTAAAAAAAATTGCATCACCCGCGTCGCAAAGGAGAGGAATATCATCTTGACTGCATTCAACACACAGTCAAGCATCCCGTATCCCAGATGATTTGGGGATGTATTTCTGATCACGGATTTGGTGGCCTTCACTTTGAGCAAGAAACAGTGAATGCTCATGTGTATATTGGCATTTTGGAGGAGAAATTGCTTCCAACTATCCGGGATCACTTTACTTCAGTTCCAGGATGATTATGCTACCTGCCATAGGGTAAAACTGGTAAGTAATAATTTAGAATCCTTTACCCTGCCATTAGATTTAAATTGACATGGGGTTAAATAATTCTTTTTCTCTAAACTCACATGCAGGTTCAGGAATGGAAAAATGAGCATGGGGTTAGCAGTTTGCCTTGGCCCGGAAAGAGCCCCGATCTACGTAAAGAATTATCGGATTCTTGCTGTTAAATGTTTATTTCATAAGTTTTGCAGAATTTCACATACATTCATCGTTAATCGATCGACCAAAACTTCTCACATAATCCCATTGTTGTGAAAATGCTAGGGTGATGCAATTTTTTTCACCAGCACTGTACAATCTACTCTCGATGTCGTGAAGTCGAAAGGACGGTAAAAAATTTTAGAGATATCGAGATTTGAGACAACAAGGTCATAATCATAATAAAATAACATTCTAAAAGATAGTCACAACAGTTAAAAATAAGCGGAAACATGCAACGAACGTTGAAAAAAAGTAACAAAAATTTTTCATTTTTAAAATGAGTCAAAATTAATAGAGAAAAAAGAATGAAAAAGAACACTGGAGTGAAGTAGTAAAATGTAGTAACTTACGAAGACTAAACTTATCAAAGATTTGGATTACCAAAGTTGCTGAACGGTTTCAAACGATTTTCGAACGCCCTGGAACAAAAGAAGTTGGACAAAGGATTGCACCATTCCGTGTTTCTCTAAAGGGGTTTTCCCTTTATTTCCCCTTTTCATGGAGGTTGAAATAGGGTTAAAAGATGTAACGAAATGGCATGAGAAGGGGACAAAAAGTTTTAGGTAGGTTTTTTTAGCCTCTGAGAACAAATTTTCGGACACCTCTGAGCTTTAGAAGGTAAGTGAAAGTCTTAGATAAGCTTCTCCGAATCATTCCTATCCCCTGATAGAAATAATGAAGGATGTGAGATATTTTTAAAAACATTCCTTAAGTTGCTTCAAGGCAAATACACTGCAGTTTTTCCGAAATTTTTTTATTTGACTTTGAAAAATATTCGACATAACATGGTTTGGATGAAAAACTCTTCAACATAAGAATGAAAAATGACATTAGATAAATACGCAAAGTCAAAGGGGAAAATAATTTTTCATCATATCAAGGTTTTTTAGGTATCGAGCTCGAGATATTGAGAACATACTGTACATATTTTTTATTGCTTACAGATATGTTAGATACATTATAATGGCTACAAGATGAAAATTTGAATTTTCAAGTCTACAATTAGCCATTTCATACTCTAAATACAGTGACAAATCCACTGATGTTACATCGTAACACATGCAGTCCTTCCTAGACAAATATTTATAACAACTTCCAAGAGCAGCATATGCTTCAATAAAAATTTTGAGACGTTCACAACAACTAAACAAGACTAGTAGAAATTTTTTGAATCAATTGCAGTAGAACTTCATCTTTTTCTGAAAAAATGCAGGGTAGGATACCGAAAATTTTGGGACTTTTAGGAAAAAGTTCAAAATAGTAGGAATTTTAGAAGTTTTTAAAACATTAGGACAACTTGTAACCCTGCTTATGGGATCTATATATTTTTTTAAAAAAATATAAGTATTATTATTGCAAAAAATTAGTGATCGGAAAATGTCAAGTTTTGGGAGAATTATCCGTTAATAAAATCAAAAGGTAGGGGTGACGCTAGTAATAAAATTTTTGAGGGAAGACGCTAAATGTTTAAAAAAAAAAAAAAAAGGATGGGGACGCTATCCTTTACGTTTCACATCGACTACTGCCTTTAAATGAAATTTTTCAAAACTTAAGTATCATAAAAAGGTAATGTATAAGTATTTCAAAATAAAACTTACTTGTTTTCGGAGAATGAGTAAAGAGTTTATTAATAATAACCAGCTAAAAGAGTTCGCTATCAACGCTGCTATCTCAAGACAATTGTTAAATACGAAAAATATCATTTCTTCGGAGTTTCAGTAGCAGTTTATTCTCATTTCGGATGATTAGGTGGAAAGAAATTCAATTTTTAAAGCTCAAAAACTGCAGCCAGGAGCATACCTCAATTTCTAAAAATCACAAAATTCACTTCTATTATTAATCCGGCAAACCAACAACCCGATGTGGTTATTGAGCCTACATACTGGTGCAATAAGCATAGAGCTATTTAGCCAGAATAATAGATGGCGCTTTGGTTTTCCGTTGTCTATGGTTCTGTGCATTGGCTGTTAAGCGTTGAAAAGGAAGGCTGAATAGTCGCTAGCCTCCCTTTTAGAAGGCGTGGTTAATGGCCCTTTAACTTAAGCGTCTGCGTGTATTTTGTTTCAGTATTCGGTGTCGGTAGTGCCCGTTGTGCCACAGAAACAAATGAATCGTTCATTATCTCTTTACAATATTTCAAATTAAAAAGTTTCAAAAGATTTCATTTTGAAATAGAAATACGAGTTTTTTATCCGATAAAATGTATGTGCTAATGGGCGTCGAAGAATCTGTTTTCGTCTACTGCACAACCGGACGGAAAACGGTCTAGGAAGATTGGGCGCCGGGAACATTGGGCGCCGAGCACTTTGGGCGCCGGGAACTTTGGGCGTCGAGCACTTTGGGCGCCGGGAACTTCGGGCGCCGAGCATTTTGGGCGCCGGGGACTTTGGGCGCCGAGCATATTGTGCCCAGTATTCCCGGGGCCTAAAATGCTCGGCGTCCAATGTTTCCGGCGTCCAAAATGCTCAGCACCCAATGTTCCCGGCGGCGAATTTTGAAACGCTCTCAATGCTTACGTTACGGTAGCTACCGGTTAGTTAACCACGTGACAGATAATGATCACGTGCTCTAATCAATTGCTTAGAATGGTAACCGATTGTTCATAGAACGCTGCGGTTAGTAACCGGTCCACCGGTGAGGTTCGTCGAACGCAAGGAATGCTTGCGTTCGACGAGCTCAACTGGTAGCTACCGGTGATTCGATTCGATCACGTGACATCTAATGATCACGTGATATATATTTTTGGACTTAGGGACACAGTTAGTAAAAAAAATATTCGAGCCCAGACGAATGTTGCAGGGTTTTGAAAAACGTTAAACAAACAAACAAACAAAAAATATATAAATTTTTGGGGAAGGCGACAAAGCAAAAGGTATCGGAAAGTTAAAAAAAAAAAAAAAACGTGCTCAATATCCATTTTTTTAGAAGGCTAATATAAAAATAGCTCTTTTGAAACAAGAAAAATTGAATTTTTCTTTTAAAAAAATTCCCAAGAACAAAAAAAAAAAAAAAGATTTAAAAACAACATCTAGTAATCGACTGAATTATTTTCGATGCTATGCTTTATTTCAATTTTTTGTAAGACGTCTTGATTTCTTCCGTACTCGATAGATGTCGCCACTACGTTTTCATCATTTTTGCCCTTCAAGTTTGTTTCATATAATAATCTAACTTTTGCAAATGATTTTTGAGTAAGATAATTAGCAATAAAACTTAAATGTGCCTTTCATATACTAAGCTATTTTCACCGTAAGAGACTAAGCATTTTTAGGGGTATCTGCACGACAAAAATAGCTTAGTGCTCATTAAATTATACTGAAAACCTCTTGCTTTCTTCGGACTTAGTTGTTTCGTGTCTAACTCCGGACAAACCAATTTTCTGTTTTTTTTTTTTTTTTCATATTCAAAAAATGTGTTCTAGATTTATTCGCAACTCCAGCGCTCGAATACGCTACCTTGCGTAGATTTACAAAACTGCCGACAAAACTAAAACATTGCGTTCCATGTGTTCATTTTGGGCAAAACAAAGTTTGTTATGTGTATTTTTTTTTATTCTCGTAATTCATCATTTGGAATCGTCATCCGCAACAGCGTAACATCAAAAATATATGATATAAACTGTGAGTACACATTTTATTTATCTTGTTCTGAGTGAATTTGAATAAATATCAGTTTTTCAATTCGATGAAAAAAAAACGAACTTAACAACATTGACTGGACACTTTTCCTTAACCTAATTCCACATAAATGATTTAAATAACCTTTGTTACTACAGTATCCTACTGAAATAGACAGTATGCAAATAAATTTTCTTGAAAATATTTATCGCAGAACAGATTGAAAAATCCAGAAAGAACGTTAAGAATTTGAACAATAAAAAATAAAAGTTCGCAAAAATCTGTTTATAGGGTCATGGTTTTAAAATTGTGTGAAAGAATAATGTATCTTGACAAGATTTCGCATATCAGGTAAATCATTTCCATGACGAATGAATTAAATGCATGATTTCTTTTGATATCCAATCATAAGGTGGATCGAAAAAAAACGAAATTTTGAATCTTAATTTGGAATACCTGCCAAAAGCTGTGCATGTGTAAGTACAACACACATGTAAAATATTATCAAGTTTGAACAACTCTTTGAGGGTCTTACCAAGGCTTGAATTTCTCCAAAAATAGAAAAAAAGGTCAATTTTCCAAAATTTTTATGAAAATACTAGTGTTTAAAATTTTTGTTATAATACGGTTAAAATGCTTCCTTTGAACACTCTTTTCATGTATCTTCACAATTATTTATAGTCTTTGCACTATTAAGTTCGTACATAAGCCGTTAAATTTCGCGAAATTAACCAAAAACTGATTTTTTAAAACCTTTTTTGCACATTGCAATATTTCTTCTTTTAAAGTCCAGTTTTCTTTTTTACAACGCCGGTACAAAATGCAGTTTTAAACGGTAGTGAAGTTAAACTTTATTACATTAACAGCACAGCCCAGCATCCACTAAAAACAGGTGGCAGCATTTCGAGTTCCATTCTACCTTTTCCATCTGCCGAGTCACATGTATTAAGTATAAATTTATTACTCATTTTACATTAGAAGTAAGCTATCAAAATGATTTAGTTGTATTAACTAAAAAACATAGAGAGAAGTGCATTGGTTACAAAGAATGTATATTTACTCACACACAGTCGCTCTGTCATATAAGCATCAATATTTCACAAAATGAGGGACTTGAAAAGTATCAGTTATGTAAAGCCACAAAAAATAATCAGTTTGTCATATCCATTCATCAAACCTCTTTGAAATTATTTTTTGATTTAAACTATGGCATGATACTTGGAGGTTTGATTTTTGCTCATATGAAGCCATCTTTTGCCGATTGACAAACAAAAAAGCTTCTGTCACCATATTAGCACAGCGTTCCACCACCTTCGTGTGACAGGGGAACTAAACGAACGCAAAATTGGCGTTGGTGTTTTTACTCTATTGCTGAATATTTTAATTAAGATATGCCAGCTAAAATAGGAGAGCGGTGGCAGTTATTGCACATTTTTCGGTTGATAACATCATAGTAGTCTGATGCATTAAAATTAATCTTTGAATTATAGAATTCTCTTATTTCTTCATGAACAGAAGCCACTTGTCTGGTCTTCAAAATCTTCGAAATGCCAGTTCTCTGATGTACTTTCGTTCATCAGTGATTACTGTTAAAAGAATTTTCCGGGTGGCAAAAATAGGCATTTCGTTCAATGACAGAAACAATTTTTTCAGATTTTCACTTACGTAACGAGATGCTGTAATAACACTGATGAGGAACAGCAAAGTTTTGTTTCAACTCCAGAAGAATAAAAATTTGCTACGGCTATACTCCCGCCAACAGAGCCATCAACATCTTTTGGTGTCACTTCAAAAGTGGAACAAATGAGGCTTTCTCTGTCAACGCTATCAAGAGTGTGCTACTAGTACGGCATTTCTGACAGATGTGCGATGTGCTGTAGCATTTGCTTCAAGAACATTACAGGATTTTGGTATTGTGTCAAATAATTATCGCTCTAAAGTCATTGATAGGAATAAAATTCGAAGACAGCGACAGAAGTGTCACATGTGTCACAGACGAAGTAAGTACTTCTCTTCAAAACCTGCAAACTAGAAGTGAAAAGGTTTGAAAAGTACATTTTTTGATAGCCGAAAAGATGAGACAATGACTAAAAGAAATGGTTGGAGACAGATACCATAGAAGAACCGTTAGCGAGGAATCCATGGTTGAAAAATCCAATTCTCTTTATTTGGGTCAAGTTCTGGAACGGGAAAACATGTCGCGACAGCAATGTGATTTTTGAACTGAAAATTTGTTTAAGCCTTAAGGATCTTTTAGCTTTTGGCTGTGATGGCACGGCCACGAATACCAGAAAAAAGAACGGTGCAATTGCGGCCATAGAGAATAAAATTGGACATCCTGTCCCATGGTTAATCTGCGAACTGCATGCAAGCAGCCTTTGCGTCACCTGTTCACATTACTTGATGGTGAAACTGCTGGTCCATGGGAATTTTCGCAAGACCAATAGGTAAATTTCTAGACGGGTGCGACAATTTACCACTGGTCCAGCTTGAAGCAATTACGCTCCTTGTCGTAGGTGCTGGGCTGTTAATGTAATGAAGATGAAGTGTAATTTCATTTCCATTTAAAACTGCATTCTGATCAGTCATTGCGAAAAAAAAAGGGGGGACTTTAAAAGAAAGAATATTGCAATGTGCAAAAAAGCTTGAAAAAAAGTCAGTTTTTGGAAATTTCACGAAATTTTACGAACTTGTGGGCGAACCTAATACTGCAAAGAATGTAAATAATTTTGAAGATACATGAAAAGCGTGTTAAAAGGAAACATTTTAATGATATTAGAACAAAACTTTTGAACCTTATTATTTTTATAAAAATTTTAGAAAATTTACCTTTTTTCCTATTTTTGGAGAAATTCAAGCTTTGGTAGGATCCTCAAGGAGTTGCTCAAACTTGATAATATTTTACATGTGTATTGTTCTTACATATGCACAGCTTTTGGTAGGTATTCCCAATTAAGATTCGAAATTTCATTTTTTTCGACCCACCCTAATGTGCACTATGTGACAAAAATTGTCAACAAATGCCGGAAATGTCACGAAACTGAACTTAATATGTACTAATGTATAGAAAAAACGGTACAAAATGAAAATGCCGTTCGAAGCGAACCAAAAATTTATGAATTCCGAATTCAACATCGTGAAAATGGCTGCTTCAGAACAACTTACTGTGTGTTCTGCATAATTTTTTACTTTCGTAATACTTTTTGATTTCTAATCTCTTTCTAAATGGGTCAGAATAACCAAAAGACTTTGAAAAATCTTTTTAAATGAATAAAGAACAAAAAATCATATATGCGAACAAAAATATCTATCATTTCCTAAGTTTAGAAGCAATTTATATGTTACAGCGTGCGTTTGTTTAAGTTTTTTCATCGGCCATTAGACAGTGGCTGCAGCGACCTTTATAGTTTGTTGGAGTTGCGAATTTCCAAACCCACCAATTTTATTGCATAAGTTTGTACCATTTTTAATCTAGTTTCCGAGAATATATTGGGTTTTGGAAGGCTAAAAATCCTATTTAGCACTTTTTGAGCACAAGTCAATGTCCGAAATTGAACCCAATTTCGCTGTTTAAAGATTTTTTTTTTAGTTATTTCAACTTATTTAAATCTTAAATCTAATTATAAATTTGACTTTACAGTACAATATCGATCAAAATGCAAAAAAATTAACTCTATCTCAAAAAATAAATATTTTATAGTGAAAACTGCATATGTATGTACGGTAGCTGGATATGCGATTTTTGCTAAACAAGTTTTTTGGGAAAATTTTAAAGTGCTGCCATTCAAAAAATAGTCGTATTAAGATAACAATTTCCAGTTATTCTTATATCCATATACGTGGACCTAACCTGCGATCTTCAAGTAAAATGTAGTAGGCATATCCTAATTTATTAGGCCTGGCGTACTATATTATTTAACTTTTAAGTTTTTTCCTAATTGAGACTGATCAAAAGAGCCACACGCTCTACCGTCATCGACGTCCGCCTGCGGCGTTGCGCATCCGAATGAAGCACAGCCTCACGAAGTTTCATCAAGATCCGAGAAACTTGGGTGACCACCCCTGGACGATTTGACATGGATGACCCTGAGGTAAAATACCGGTATTTTCGGTATTAGCTGAAAATAGTTTTAATTAAATAGTTTTCAATATAACTTTCTAAAAATCTACTTTCATTTAAATTGTACATGCTTTTTCCATGATACAGAACCAAAATTAAGCTATTGATGTAAAAATTTTCAGAAGTACGAACAAAAACATGTCCTGATCAAGAGAAAATTGTTGAGGATGTTAATATTGGAAAATTATCGTCTCTCGAAGAGAAATTACGACTGTACAACTGGCTATAAATTCAAAATTATAATATATATATATATATATATATATATATATATAATATTACACATAATACAAAAGAAAAACACACAAAATAGGGTTTATCCAAAAATAACACGCAAGAGACCGAATTATTTGAAGATGAAGGACATTGAGGCAATTTGAGGTGTATCGCGAGTGGTTAACAGTACCACCGACCTGTGCGAATTCAAAAAGAGTATTTTCAACTGCAAGAAAGTTGTGCACTAACATGAGTTCCAGACTTGGAGATAATAAGATGCATTATGTTTCTCACTATTTTAGATTTTTTATTATGAAATTTGTTCCATCATTTCATATTTATTCACACTACATTATAAATAGTACAGTTCTTGCACAAAATTATGAGATGTGGCAACGAAACATTATGTTTTCGACAATTTTTGGAAGAATTTGTAATGCTGGTATTAAAACCGGTAATCCGGTATCACGTTTTAAAAATGCCGAATACCGGTAATGAATTTTTGATCCGGTATTGCAATCCCTAGTTTCAGCCTATTTTAGATCTGCCTTTTCTTTCAATTAAAAGAGTATCTATCCATAATATGTTCACGAAGAGGCCCGGTTCTACGTACCCGCAGATCCCGCAGCGCGCGGGGGGGGGGGGGGGGGGACGTCCTCAAAGGCCCAACGACCCACGAAATTCGGGGGGGGGGGGAATAGCTCTAAGACTTGTGAACATAAGCGAGGCAATTCTTTCATTATCAATTAGTGTGCAGTCAAAGGCGGATCCAGTAGTTCAAGGTAGGGGCGAAATCACGTTTTTAGAACTTCAATTTCAGAAAAAATTGCACAGCGTTTTAGAACCCTCTCCCCTTAACATAATCGAATATTGCTTTGAATTGCATTTCAGGAACTGTAGTTTCGATAAATTACTAGAGAAAAGAGGGCTTGAACCTCATTCCTTCCTCTTAGATTACCAAACATTGTGTAAAATCGTGTTTATAAGACTTCAAGTTTGAAATTATTCCAAAACATTGCTGATGAGAACTAAATTCTCCGCAGATTGTATAAAAAATACTTTTGAAATGTCAATGTCAAAAAATTGCTGGTAGAGTCCCTAAAGTGCGGGGCGTTCGCCCCAATCGCCCTTTCCATGTATCCGTCCATATGTGCAGTTATATTTTTAGTGAAAAAATTCAAATGAATCAGTTGGTATTGAGAGAGTTAATTTAGTTTCAAAGGGCATCTTCACAAACTCTATCGTTTTTTACCGAGGAGATAAAATACATTCAGAGCATCTAGGACAAAGACTTATTTTCCAGCACAGTGTAATTTATTAAACAAAAGCTCACACAGGAAATTTAACTTCATATGGCAAGAAACTCTTTCCCAAATGGAATCAAGATGTCTTTTAGAGTTGTCTTGATCAACCTCTGCAGAACTTCTCCAGCTATGGTTCGCTCCAAGCCGCTGTTCCTAAGTCCATTGAACAGAGTGCTGAAAAGTCTCAGGCTCCTGAATCTTGACCTGGTGTTGATTTCAGGGTTGGAACTCAATGGACTCCTCTCCTCTTTAATCAGGTCTTCAATGTTTCCTCCTCCAGCCTGGAGGCTCTGGAGTTGTTCTTGGATGAAGGGAGGCAGCTCTCCAATTGCTTGCGGAAGCTCTCCTGGTGGAAACATGGATGGATCGAAGCCTGGAATATCCTCCCAGTTGATTTGCTGAGAAGCTGACGGAACAGGAACCTCAACGAAAATGAAAAAGCAAATAAATGCAAGCAACCAGGCTGTTGCAGAGCCATGCCGGAAGCAACGATCTCTTTGATTCATCTTCACAAGGTTGCTGTAAATTCAAAAATAGTTTTAGTTTTTTGGCACACTTTATTACAGAATTACTGTGGATAGTTATATCATCTTATACAGAATATTGTTTTGCTAGAATAACCGAAAGAAAAAACATCAGTATTTTGAGGAAATTAACTGAAAAAAATATGAAAATACTTTCAATAAAATTACGGTTTATGAAAATATTTACTAATTAAATAATGACAGACTACATCTACATGAAGATATAGTCCAGTACAATTTAAGCTTTTTATGAATATTTTGAGTAAATTAACACCCGTATTATCGAAAGTTGAAAAATATTTACACGAAATAAATTCACATTTGTTTTAAACTTCGTTCTACGAAGTAGACTGTCAAAAACTCGGTCTAATGTGTACCGAAAAGTAACCGCGTTTGTGAAAATGCTGAGCAATCGGGAATGTGCGCACAACAAATTTTTCACACGGAGTTTTTTTCATCGTTCCTTTTTTAAGCCTCGCACGAGTTATTACCGAGTTTGTGAGACTTTATTGTATTTGCAAGTTAAATTTCATGAGATTTTATTTACATAACGATTGCGTCAAAGCCATTTAGCTCATAAGCATACGTGGCTGCCTACATTAATTTGGTGAGTTTTACTTTTGGTGTGATAGGATCCACGGTCAGCACCAGGGGCGTACACAGAAGTTTTGAGGCTCGTCACAAGCGATTTTTACGGACCACTCCCACCCTATTGTTTATCCCCACATTCCTATATATATATATTTCATTCCTCATTTTGAAAATCTCCATCCCACTTCAGGCACAGGCCCTGGCCGGCATTTGCCCCTTCTCCCCCCCCCACTGTTTTCGCTCCTGGTCAGCACACCCAGGGGCGCCCCAAACTACATTTTCGGGAGGGCATAAATTCTCAATTTGCCGAATGGAACTCCAAATTTCGCTGAATGATGACAATTTTGCCGATATAGTGTTAAGCCATTTAAAGTAAAATTAAGCGCAATATTTTTTGGTCCTAGTGTAACGAATTAAACCTATTAATCTTTTATGCTATTCAAGAGCGTAAACCCATAACAAGCTAAAGTGTTTAATTATAATTTCAAAAATATTTCTATTTTTATTTTATACTATCAAAAATACATTGCCTGGGTCAGTAATAATTGTGAGAAACACTCGCTATTTTCATTCGTTTTCTGTTTTAACTGATAGAACTCAAAACACCCCGCTTTGATGTGATTCACCCATAAGAGTAAAACAGCAATAAGTATAAAGACCGAAATAGTATTTAGTTTGAAACGAAAGCACGACATTTATGCAAAAAAATTTGAAGTATTTCCAAAACATGAAACTTCACCCCCCCCCTCCCCGTTTATAACGATTTTTCAGTTTTTTTTTTGAACATAGTCTAAACTTTTTCTATATGGCTTTTGAAACACAAGCGGTTTAAAAAAATGTAGCCGCCCGTAATCGCACTATACTTGCTTTGGTTTTTTTTTTTGGGGGGGGGGGGGGAGATTTCAATTATTGTGGGTTCTTGGTGCGATTTAAACTTACCGAATTTGCGTTTTGGGATACCTTAGATAATGCTCCCTCCCCCTACTTGGTAAAACTGTCTGTTACAAATTCTCGTCAAAGAGATGTTGTCGCCAAATTTGAGATATTTTTGGTGATCATTAAATGATGCTAAATATTTTCTTCCGAAATAAGTAGCAAAACTTGGCCAGTATTTGAAACTGAACAAAGAAAAACTAATGGAAGTTTTTGTAATGTTTATAGGTTTGCTTAATTTAGTTAGCAGATTATTTTACATTTTAACAAAAGTTTCAAAGATAATTTTAATTGCTATATTTTGATTACATGGTAAAATGAAATTCGAAAAAGGGGATATTTCGATAATTGGGAATCTGGCGTGGTCGTCATATTTTTGGAGTAAATAATTTTATTTTGGTAACCCTGGTAATTTATAGTAACCCTACGTGAATAGATGTTTCCGATATCTTTGTTTAGATTTGCAAAGAAAAATACCTCTCGCGCAGGCGCTGGAGCCAAAAATTGACGCCAATGAAGGAAGATCGCCAGATTCCCAATTATCGAAATATCCCCTCGAGAAACATTATTACGTAGTCTTTGGCTGCAAAAACAGCGCCAGTTGAAAAGATTGCCTTCCGTTATAATTGAATTGTTATGATTAATTATTACTATGTTCTTATTTCCATAAAATTAATACATATATTTAGTAATTGATTTCCAATTGTATGTTTGATGCATAAACTCGCTTGTAAGTGATAAACTTACACATTTTTATAAGACTCTCTCAGAATAGGAAAATATAGGTTTTTCTGCCTACATGTTGAAACCCAATTGGTGAAAATATTGTTACAAATTCTGTAAATAGTAATTATTGTAGGAACGTAACCTGTAAATAGTTTCCCGTAATGAATATACAACCCCTTTTTCATTCGGCTAAAGTATACGACCCCTATTTTCTTTCTTTTCATTGATAACGGTCTACTACTTTACAGAAGCGTGTGGAAGATTTGAGAAATTTCTTTTCGGTGTATTTAAGCCGTTAGCGATGGATAAACAGTCAGTTTCGATTGAGAATTCGTTAGTGTATTGGCTCTGTTTATAGCAAGGCATTTCGCTGTGTTGTTTTCGTATTTGGAAGTAAATACGTGTGTAAACGTTGAGTTTACGGTGTTGTGTGATAATTGCTTAATTGCTGATGAATAATTTAGCAGTTGTTAACGATTTCTCCTGTACATAGTGTAAATAAAGCTCCTGTGTATTTATCAAGAACTGTGTCTTCATTTCAAGAAAGTGGAAGTCGCACCGAATCCATTACAATTGGCGCCCAACGTGGGGCTTCTTCTGGACTTTCTTGGAGTAAGTGTGACTTTGGACATTTTTTTTCATAAAGACTGTTTGAATTTATAGACTTTGTTTTTATGGTGATTACTCGCGCAATGGATGACCAATTAAAACAACTTCTGGAAGCAATTAATGCTGCGAAAAGCGACTTGGCTGAAAGTTTGGCTGCTAATCAAGAACAATTAAAAAATGACATGGCGACTAATCAAGAACAATTAAAAAATGATATGGCGACTAATCAAGAACAATTAAAAAGTGATTTGACTGCAAGTTTTACTGCAAATCAAGAACAATTAAAAAATGACATTGCGGCTAATCAAGAACAATTGAAAAGTGATTTAATGGTACTGAAAAATGATTTAGCTTCTAACCAAGAGGAGATTAAAAACGACCTTACTTCGGTAAAGACTGTGATGGAAAATAAATTTAATGAGATAGAGCATCGGGTTGATGCTTTTGATGAAAAATTTGAAACAGTAGAAAACCGTATCGCAACAGTTGAAAATCATGTGGATGAGAAAATTAAAAACTTGGAAAGGAGATTGGCGATCGCGGAAAGCAGCTCTGTACAGTTTGGCGCTCCCACATCGGTTGCTCGACCGTCCATTAAACTTGCCACATTTGATGGGAAAACTTCGTGGCAGGTTTACAAAACTCAATTCATGATAGTGGCGGAAGCGAACGGATGGGACTCTGCTACCAAGGCCTGCCATCTTGCAGCATCCCTGAGAGGTGACGCAGCGGACATTCTTCAGACCCTTCCGGACAGCCAGCGCCTGGATTTCGCCGCCCTCACAGCTGCGTTGGAGCTTCGCTTCGGTGAGAAGTGCCAGAAAGATTTCAGCCGACTCCAGTTGAAGTCCCGTTTCCAGAAAACCGGGGAAACCCTGCAAGAGCTAGCGGCTGACGTCGAGAGACTGTCTAATCTTGCTTTTTGCGACTGTTCTGCGGATGTTCGAGACAACCTGGCACTCAACTACTACATCGACGGGGTTCGAGATCCGGAAATCCAGAAAGCTCTACGGATGGCGGATGTCAAAGACCTGAATTCTGCCGTTGTGTATGCGATGAGATACGAGGCCGCCCAAGAAGCAACCCGTGTGGATCGCCATCTAATCCGGACTCAGGAAGCTGATGAGTCTGATTCCAGGTCGTCCCACCTCGCTGAACTTGAGAGACAACTCGGTGACTTGACAAGACATTTGAGCAGCATAACAGCCCAAAAGAAACAAGAGCAGAAGTGCTGGAAATGCGGTAGTGAAGGACACCTGCGAAGGAGTTGTCCGGCTCGCCAAGCTACGCGAGGGAAGGAAATCACCACCACTAAAGCTCTGCAGATTTCCTCTTCTAGTAGTGGCAGTGATGGACTTTTCATTTACGCACATGTAAGTGGGAACCCCTGCAGACTGATTGTTGACACTGGAGCCAATGTGACAATCATTAGGACAGATGTGGCTCGTGAATTTGGATTGAAACTGCTGTGGACATCGCCACGCGTAAGTCTCCAGACTGTGACAGGTGACAAAATTGAGATTGACGGTAAAGTGGACTTGGAAATAGTCTTTGGGAATACCACCTACCATCATACGGCATTCGTCGCTAATATCACGGACCCCTTCATTCTCGGATTGGACTTTTTGAAGAAATATGACTTCACTCTCGACTTCAAGACTAATGAGCTGCACTCGATGATAGAAGACATAGCCGTTTTCCCTGCAGAGAGTGATGTAAAATCCGCTCATCAAATACTAGCTCAAACAGATTTATCGATTCCCTCAAGGTCAGAATCATTAATACCTGGCTCCCTTGAAGAAAGCAACAGTTTTCGATTTGGACTCATTGAATACCCTAACCTAAGCAATAACCTAAAAGGAGTGCTGGTAGCATCTACGCTTGTGGACCTTTCCAAGGATGTAATTCCTGTAAGAGTCGCCAACGTGAGTGAAAGGCCAAGGAATATTCGGAAAGGTGAAGTGTTAGCAACTTGTACTCCAGTAAACTGCATCATTAGAAGAATCAATTCCCCCGAAACTGTGTCTTCTGAGTCCTTGACATCGAAGTTAATTGGGAATACACCCTTAACGAAAGATCAAAGAACTGCTGCGGAACAATTGGTGGATGACTTTAAGCATCTGTTTTCATCTACATCGGAGGATGTTGGCCGTACGAATTTAACGCAGCATAGGATCTACACTGGAGAACACCCACCTATTAAACAGCATCCAAGACGACTACCGTTCGCCAAGAAGGAAGAGGTTGAGACCCTCCTGAAAGAGATGAAGGAGAATGATGTAATCGAACCTTCATCCAGTCCTTGGGCCTCTCCCATCGTCTTGGTCCGAAAGAAAGATGGCTCCACCAGATTTTGTGTTGATTACCGACGGCTGAATGAAATCACCAAGAAAGACAGCTACCCTCTTCCACGGATAGACGACACCTTGGACACTCTGTCCGGACACAAGTGGTTTTCGACCCTGGACTTGAAGAGCGGCTACTGGCAGGTTGAAATACACCCTGATGACCGGGAGAAGACAGCGTTTACAACTGGACAAGGCTTATGGCAGTTTAAAGTGATGCCCTTCGGCCTCTGCAATGCACCAGCTACGTTCGAGCGTCTTATGGAGACAGTGTTAAGAGGACTTTCTTACGAATCCTGTCTGGTCTACTTAGACGATATCATCATCGTGGGACGCAGCTTCGAAGAACATCTGGCAAATCTTAGGAAGGTACTGCAAAAGCTTAAGGAAGCCAATCTGAAGTTAAGCCCGTCCAAATGTAATTTGTTCCGCCGGGAAGTGAACTACCTTGGTCACATCATCTCTTCTGAGGGTGTACAAACCGATCCAGAGAAGGTATCTGCGGTCAAGGGTTGGAGCCGTCCCGAAAACATCCATCAGCTGCGAAGTTTCCTGGGGCTCTGCACGTACTACAGGAAGTTTGTGAAGGGTTTTTCCAACATTGCACGACCTTTGCATAAGCTGACGGAGAGCAAGCAAAAGTTTGAATGGTCCAAAGAATGCGAAGATGCATTTCTACGACTGAAGGAGGCTTTAACATCAACGCCTATCCTCAGCCTGAAACATCCTTCATCCTGGACACTGATGCGAGCAACGAGGGCATCGGAGCTGTTTTATCCCAAGAAATTGACGGAAATGAACATGTCATCGCTTACTGGAGCAAATGCTTATCAAAGTCGGAGCGAAATTACTGCGTCACCAGAAAGGAGTTACTGGCCATAGTGAAAGCTGTAGAACACTTCCATCATTACCTTTACGGCCGAAAATTTCTGCTTCGGACAGATCATGCCTCATTAACTTGGCTTTTGAACTTCAAAAATCCGGAAGGCCAGATAGCCAGATGGATACAGCGGCTCCAGGAATATGACATGGAGATCAAGCATCGAAAAGGGTTATCTCACGGTAATGCTGACGCTTTATCAAGGAGACCCTGTCCTGAGAACTGCCACTATTGTTCCCGAATCGAGAAACAGTATGGAACGACTAGCCCTACCGCCTATCAGGTGACAGTGACTCAAACATCATCAGAACCTGATCCATGGAGTGATGACCAAGTTCGAAAAGATCAACTTGAAGACCCCGACATAAAACCAATTTTAAAGTTCATGGAAAGTGACAGTCGACGCCCTAGCTGGCAGGACGTTTCCATTTTCAGTCCTGCAACAAAAAGATACTGGGCTTTATGGAACTCACTCCATTTACGGAACGGCGTGCTACACCGGAAATGGGAATCTGACGACGGCAAAACATCTAGGTGGCAGTTACTACTTCCCCGATCAAGGATTTCAGATGTTCTGAAAGAAATACATAGTAGTGCGACTGGAGGACATTTTGGTGTCTTGAAAACCCTCAATAAAGTTCGGGAGCGCTTCTTCTGGAGCAAGGCGAAGGATGACGTGGAGAAGTGGTGCCATTCTTGTGACGCCTGTGCTGCTCGTAAAGGACCGAAGAAAAGAAGCAGAGGGAAGCTACATCTGTACAACGTTGGAGCTCCTTTCGAACGAATTGGGATCGACATCCTGGGTCCTCTACCAAGAACTGCTGATGGGAACAAATACATTCTTGTTTCCATCGACTACTTCACCAAATGGCCGGAAGCATATCCCATTCCAGATCAAGAGGCTACCACCGTAGCAGAGACTCTAGTCCAACATTGGATCTCGAGATACGGAACACCTTTGCAGATTCATTCCGATCAAGGGAGGAATTTCATCTCTGCTGTGTTTAAGGGCCTATGTCAAATTTTCGGAATTGAGAAAACTAGGACAACACCACTACACCCACAATCGGACGGCATGGTGGAGAGATTTAACCGCACAATCATAAATAATCTCTCGCTTATGGTCTCCAGAAATCAACAGGATTGGGACAAGAAGCTACCTTTGTTCCTGCTGGCCTACCGCAGTGCTGTCCACGAGACTACCGGATATGCCCCATCTCAGATGCTCTTCGGACGAGAGCTTCGGCTACCTTGTGATCTCGTCTTCGGTCGTCCTCCGGATGCGCCTGCATCGCCTGAAGAGTACATCCAGGATCTCCAGGCCCGGTTGGAAGACGTTCATAACTTCGCACGAGAGCGAATCAACATCGCGGCGGAGAAGATGAAGACCCGATACGACACAAGGTCTACTGGACATGAATTCAACGAAGGCGACAGAGTTTGGTTATGGAATCCCATCCGACGGAAAGGTCTTTCACCCAAATTGCAGTCGCATTGGGATGGACCCTACAAAGTCGTTAACCGACTAAATGACGTCGTAGTGAGGATCCAAAAATCACCTAATGCAAAACCTAGGGTTGTACATTATGATCGGTTAGCCCCATACTATGGCCATAGTTCATGAGTATTACGTAAACAACCATGGTTGATAACATAAAAGTTGTAGATAATTTTTGCTTTTAATGTTTAGTAATATTTCTTGTTATTATTGTGTTTTCTGTATCTGTTAGTTATTAATTAATGTGTATATTTGTAAACTTGTGATAGAAGTTTGGCACCCTTTCTGGGGATTGTACTGCCCGGGACGTGCAGTCCTTAGGAAGGGGGCAATGTTACAAATTCTGTAAATAGTAATTATTGTAGGAACGTAACCTGTAAATAGTTTCCCGTAATGAATATACAACCCCTTTTTCATTCGGCTAAAGTATACGACCCCTATTTTCTTTCTTTTCATTGATAACGGTCTACTACTTTACAGAAGCGTGTGGAAGATTTGAGAAATTTCTTTTCGGTGTATTTAAGCCGTTAGCGATGGATAAACAGTCAGTTTCGATTGAGAATTCGTTAGTGTATTGGCTCTGTTTATAGCAAGGCATTTCGCTGTGTTGTTTTCGTATTTGGAAGTAAATACGTGAGTAAACGTTGAGTTTACGGTGTTGTGTGATAATTGCTTAATTGCTGATGAATAATTTAGCAGTTGTTAACGATTTCTCCTGTACATAGTGTAAATAAAGCTCCTGTGTATTTATCAAGAACTGTGTCTTCATTTCAAGAAAGTGGAAGTCGCACCGAATCCATTACAATATCTTTATGATTGAGAAAAATGGATGTCATACTTGAAATCAGCGCATTCAGTAGAATAAAAGTCACTCAATACCGTACAATCACTTTTTGATGACCCGAATTTTACAGGCCTGTGTAATTTTTGACAATGAACACTTTTATTTTCCAACTGTTGCCAAAACAAATCTTTTTACTTCGTTCCGTTATCGATTATTGGTATAGATGAGGATAAAAATCCTAAGAAAGCAATAAATTTCATGCTTTCCTCAGAGAAGCCTTGATTCAAAATTTTTATTATGATAACTATTAATATTGCTGTTGTAAGGCAACGAATTTTTGTAACAATGAGTTTTATATTTATTCATTTAATGGGGAACTGTTTACCATCATAACTTTTTTAAACTGAGTTTTTTAGAAATAAATTATAGCCTATGTGGCTTCCTGATAATGTAGCTATCTATGGTGAAAAAATTGTTAATATCGGTCCAGTAGTTTTTAAGCTTACCCCGAACATGCATACAGAAGTAGCCATTTATGTATCAAGATTAAAAGGTTTCTTTTTGAGGATCACAGCGGTTGCTGTGTGAGAAGTTACAATTCGAGAAAGTTCAGTGAATTTTTGTTCTACTGCTGATGATGAATTGATCTGAGCTGTTGTTGTACTTTATTGATGACAAACAAGCTCTCGTCTTTCATGTAGCCTAATCATATCTCAATCACGATTCCTCAATTTAGAAAGCGAAACCGTGTCTATCAGTTTGCTCAGTCGTCGTTCAGTATACTACCTGCTGACTGACGCTATCTGAAGTAACTAGTTTCACTTTGCAAGTGATGAGGGATTGGTTTACTATTTTGGATTTATAAAAGCATCAGCAACTTTTCAAGTTAACTTCAAATGCGTGGATTTCCATCAATAAGAGTAAGCACTTTTTCAATTTAATCTATTCATTTTCATGCCGCGGATTTAATAATAAACATGCGTACCAGCACCACCCTTTGGGGGGAAGGAGGCAGGCCCGAATCCATAAATTTTGCCCCCCCCCCCCTGCAAAAACTCGGTAGGGCCTTTCCCCAGAAGCCAGCAGTGTAACGTTATATAACGCGTTATGTAACGCAGTGTATATTTGTAACATTACAAAGTCTTTGTGCTTGTTTTTTTTTTTAATTTTTTTTTTCAATTTCTTAAGTACCCGCAGACCCCCGGATCTGCGGGTACACAGATCCGGGCCTAGGGGTATTGTAACTGTCTTTACATGTCGTGAGGTAAATACTACAAGTAGGTAACTACAATTCTTTTTTTTTTTTTTTTCATACTTCTTCGAGGAAAACTCGATAAACTAGTCGATTTTCACGATTCGAGGGTAATGACTTGATTTAAATGTTTAACAACCATTTCGAAATTTTATTTAATTAGAAGTATTTATGTCTACCTTTTGAGCAAAAGTTTAACAAAAGTGAAACAGTCTTTTTTTCTAAATTTGCAGTTACCTAGTGGTTGTACTCAGCAGACGACGTATATAAAATATCATTTCAGAGTTCACAATTAAGTGTTAAAACCAAGGATTCTAAGATGCATGGCTTTGAAGCGCCTTTCGTCACGAGTTCAATGAACTCTAAGCTTGATGAAACATGAAAGGATTTAGGGTTGTCACTAATGACGATTAGTAAAATAACTGACAATAAAATGCACTTATAAAAAATTGTTTTGATTGCTGAAGTTTATTTTCTACGGTTTTGAGTAAAAAGAGAAAATACCCCTGACCCCCTTTCTGTAAAATTTCAATGGCGCAGTCTGCACCATGACGCTTCCTTAGTGGTCACCCCTGCGAATGTTGACTAAAAGCAATAACTTTGTACGACATAAGTATGCATATTCTTTAATTATTAGAAATAAAAAACCCTGCACATGGTTAAAAGCTGTTTTGATTACCGAAGGTGACTATTTTCTACTATTTTGTATTATCAACCTAAGTTCAAGTCACAATTAAAAACCGGCAATTTGGCAGAAAAGTACAATCGAGCACAATACTAATTTGCAATGCACTCGGATGTTGGTTAAAGAGTAAGAGCTTCCTCGATTGAGCGATTGCCCCTCCCTTGAGGGACTCTCCATCGGTAATTTTTCGAAACTGAAGTTCAAAAAACTCAAATTTAGACGAGTTTCATTGATGTTGGGAGAAGGTAGGTTTGCGTTTGGGACACTATCTCGGAACTGTTTCGGAATTCAAGTCCAAAACCTTCTGATCAATAGTTTTAAATCAGTATAAACAGCAAAAAATAAGTAATAAAAATTAATCTCCCCTCCGTTGAAACTTTTCTGGATCCTTATTTGCCAAAGAAGTGGTCCTTTCCCACTAAACTAGATGTTTATTACGCGAAGCGTTTTTCCACATTCACTCGAAATTCAGACAGCGAGATTCATTGCTGAAGCATTGGAAGACTTATAGGTTTCCTCCAAAAAAAAAAAAAAATTGAACGATGTTGGGTTCTTGCTAAACATTCGTAAAGACAAAAAATGTGCTGAACATTTCCAAACTTTAAAAAAATTATGATTGCAAAGGAGAGCAAAATAGATTAAAAACTAAAAATTGATAAGCGCTAACAAGCAAAAATTGGGACTATTTTGTCGAAAATATTTAATAAAATCAGCTTTTTCCTGTATAATCTTGATTATGCAAAGCCTGATGATTGCACGGTCCTTTGGCTTCATGGACCTAGGCAGCATAGTTTTAGGGGCACCAAAACAGCCTACTTTTCCTTTTTTTTTCAATTCATCTCTGATTATAGCAATTTTAATAAGATTAGTGTATAATTGATGAGTATGAATGCTTGATTGATTTTCTAACACATGAAAATATAGGATCTCTTGCAGGGTCACCGATAGCCAAGGTGGGCCCTTTGCCAGTTTGGTCACCAGAGCCCAGCTCTCCCCATAAAACTAAAAACTTATACTATTCCGACGCCGAGACGGGCCATATCACAAGGGCTGAGCCCCTAGCTTCCGACTAGGCTGGCGTAGCCTCTCGTCGACCCTGATCTCGTGTGTGTGTGGGGGGGGGGAGGGCACTAACTTCTATAAGGACTTGGGAATCACTTAGGCTTGATCAGGCCCTGTGATTATGTACCAAAAAAATCTTATTTTCAGCATTATTCACCATTAAAATCTTTGCATAACTTTCGGAGCCTACCCTTAAATATAACTGAAACAGTGCGTTAGTGATATACGTACAGTCATATTAGAACACTGCAGAACGTTTGATGCAAGAATCCAATTCTTTTGGATTTTAAGTTGCACTACTTCACCAGTTAAAGGTTAAATATGCAATGCATTTTTTAATGAATGCGACAGCGGACAGTATTAAAAGACTAAAATTAGAATTTTCAATTAAAAAATACGCAATGGACCATTTCACCGTCACTTGCGCGGCAATCCAACTCGATAATTTCACCAATATTTTGCTATAGATCTTAAGTCTATAAAGATCTATAGTCTAAATTAATAGTGTACAGTTCAAAAAACTTCCTTCTAAATTGTGAAATGTTAAGAGCCAGTTTTTGTAAGAACCGGGGGAAAATGGGGTGTTCGGATATACACCATTTTTGATTTTGCTCAAATTTTTATGGTGGATTCTTTTAAAGATTTTAGAAAACACGTATTTTTTCTTTTCCTCCAAAAAAATGTTTGGGGACCTGTAAAAATTCGTAAAGTGGAGCCCGACGAAAAGGTTTTTCCAAATCAGCGTTTTTTAAAATGCGATTATTTCTGTGTGTAAAGCATCAGCCAAAATAGTTCTTGTGTTGACAATAGTACCTAAATTGAAATATGTCGTGAATTTTGTGGCTGATTTTTAGTGCAGCCTTTCAGGGGTCGCCAAACTTCGTCAAAAGAAAAGGAAAAAGTGCCATGTTTGAGGCCCTCTGGTTCCCTGCATTCAGGCTCGACGATGGTTTTTGTGCGTAATTTGTGTAAGAATATACATAAATTATTTAATACCCTCTTTAGTTGCATGGCTCACTCTCTGCGCTGCCAAAAAATGGCAGTTTTTGTATCGAAACGTGCTAAAAAGTGCAGTTTTAATGAGCCTTTATCTCAGTGCACTGAAGGTCAATGTAGAACTGGATGCCTGCATTTCAAACTAGAGTATGTGCATTTTCACAAACAAGTCACAGAACTATGGGCAAATTCTTTTCAAGAACACAATACGTATTTCAAAACAGCAAAATGAGCTATTTGGTTTTCAATTCCGTCAACATATCCGGGTTTAAACTTTCCTCCAGGGATTTCCAGATACTATTTAAAAAACGAGCTGATGTGTGTGTGCATCACATAACTTCCTTTCACTCCAATTTAATGTGGTTTTCCCATTATTTGCATTTTTAATGTGATTCAATAGTTTACTCTCTAAATATCACCACCAGTGGCCAAATTAAAAACAGATTTAAAAAAATTGCCAAATTTGTCGCCAAGTTGGCGACCAAAAGACTGGCGATATATCACTAAGTGTCCGAAAAATTATAACACCACTTGAGTATCCATCGAAATTAACAATGATCCCCCCCCCCAAAAAAAAAGGGGTAAAAGACCCCTTTAGAAACACCCGAATGCAACCAAATGGGGAGATGCATAACTAGACCCCAGTAGGAGTCTATGTACCAAATTTCAACTTTCTAGGACATACCGCTCTTGAGTTATGCGACATGCATACGCACGTACATACGTACGTCACGAGAAAAAACGTTGTAATTAACTCGGGGAATGTCAAAATGGATATTTCGAGTGTTTATACGTTCTTAGGCACTTATCCGCTTGTGGTCGGTTTGAAAAAAAACTCATTCATTCGGGGGTGAGAAAAATGGGAATTTAGGCCGAATTGAGCGAATCTTTTTTTTCGCGAATACAATACTTCCTTTTTTGTAAAAGGAAGTAACTAGTATGATCAAAAACTAACCATAAAAAAGTTATAAACTTGCAAATAGACTGATTATACTTATTCGCATACTTCATAATATGATAACTGGAAGCAAAGTAAATGAAAAACATCAAAATATAATAAAAAATTTACTTTAAGGGCCTGTATCACAGTGCACTGAGGGTTAGTACAGAACTTGATGCCTGTATTTCAAACTAGAGTGTATGTCTTATCACAAACAAGTGACATAACTATGGGCAATGGTTCTGCAGGCTCATAAAATGGACTTCAAGATGAAGAAATTGAATAAGTTGCGTAAGAGTTAACGACGCATCCAGTTAGTTGTACTCAAGCTACAATGCTTTGTCTTGCAATTTTTTATTGCCCCGCTAGTCAGTTAAGCAACTTATACCCTTGTTTTATAATGTCATAGTATTACTTTTATCATAAGTAATAAAATATGACTTAGTAGTTGTTTGCTTTGCTATTATGGTAGTTTAGTGCAGAGAAAAAAATTTTTCAGTATGATGTACAGCCTAAACGAATGTCAACGAATTATAACGTACAAACGAAAGAAAGCTATTTTAATTCAAATAAATAAAAATATACCTAAAACACCTTCAAAAAGTTACAAATAACTTATGTTTTTACCGCAACTTTTTTTTTTCACTTTTCTTATAGTAATCATATTATAAAGTATGCGAGTAAGCATAATCAGTCTATTTACACGTCTAGCTTTTTTTTGGCAAGTTTTTTTTTTTTTTATCATACTAGCTTTTTAAATAGTATATAGAGGTCTCTGGAGGAAAGTTTAAACCCGGATATGTTGTTTGAATTGAAAACTAAATAGTTCATTTTACTGTTTTGAAATACGTATTATGTTCTTGAAAATAATTTGCTCATAGTTCTATCACTTGATGGGGGAAAATACACATACTCTAGTTTGAAATGCAGGCAGTAAGTTCTATACTGACCCTTAGTGCACCGAGATACAGGCCCCTATAAAGTACACTTTTTTTTATCATTTTTTGATGACTAAACTTATTTTTTCGTAGCAGCATGCATTTAATGAGCCTATTTAATAATTTATCTATATCACTATACATATTGCTCGCAAAAACTACGGTTGAACCTCAGTGCATGGAACCAGGATGCCTCAAACATGGCACATTTTCACTTTCTTCGCCACAGTTTAGCCACCCCTGCCAGGGTCCAATGAAGGTCAGCCATAAAATTTACGATATACTTCATTTGAGGCACTAAATAACATGTTGTAATCACAAAGATTACTTTTGCTGAAGCTCTGTGAGCAGAGATAATTGAATATTAAATAATGTCGATTTGAGAAGATCCCTAAGTGGAGACCAACTTTCGGAATTTTTGTGGGTCACAAAAAAAAATTTAGGAAGAAAAGAAAAAATATGTGTCTTCTAAAATCGTTCAAAGAAACCACAGTAAAATTTTTAGCGAAATCAAAAATGGCATGCATCTGACCTGCCTGACTCTTATAAAAACTGGCTCTTAATGATGTCCCTTTTGATTATATTGTTTCTATGCCAACACGCATCAATTATATGAACCACATTAGTGCGAGCATTCTGGAAAGAAAGAACATTGAATGTAGAATTTTAAATCAATTATATTGTTTTTTCAAATATTTGAGGTGTTGTACTATTGTCGCCGGTGGGTGATTAGTGTCCAAATTGGGGGAAATTATGTCAGTTTTATGTTCGTTCAAGCCCCAGTTCCAGCTAAAAATATTCTGTTAAATGAAAAACAAAATTGGCAATCATTCAGTAGTTCTGAAGAGATAAGAAGAAAGGGTGAAAAACTAATCCAAATTGTCATTCCCAAAACGTTACCTACTTTTGAAAATTATCATTACGTAGATGCCAACCTGACAGACCAAACGAGAGAACATACGTTAATCTCTCGTTCAAATGTTCTGAAATTCACACTAGTCTTCAACATCCAACTACCTTTTTTTAAGCACATAGAATTCACGCACATCACGGTAACTGACACAAAGAGCAATTTTTCAAATAGCCGAACATCGAGCAGGAAAGATTCTCATATAAAAGTTTGCAACAAAGAAATTTCAATAAAAACTAATAAAATCTTTCATATTCTAACTTCTAAAATCCTAAACTAAATATAATTCTTAATTTCAGGAAGTTGGTAGAACCGAGCTGAGAAGAAAGAACACAAGCTTATACAGTCTTTGGAATTGGAACTTTCGAACATAATGGAACCTCTGACGGCAGTTTTCTTGCTATTCTCTTTGGTCACCGTTGGAATGAACGTGGCCAACGCCCCAGCCGAGGACCAGGGGACCGAGTTAGCCAAAGGAATCACCATGACAACTGTGTCCGCTGCAGCATCTGTCCTGTTACCACCACCATTGGGACTAGTAGTGGAAGGGGCTCAGTTCGTGAAGAATGCGCATGATTGGCTGACTTAACGTGCACGTTTCAAATTTAAAAATTAGCTATTAGTGCCTTCGAAAAGTAGTCATTGCATAATCTTTCTATGTTGAACTACAATATGTTTCTTAGTTGATATCTGAGTAGTAAAAGGTTATTAAAAAAGCTTAGTTTATCATTAATTTGTAGATGGAATAAAACCTAAACAATTGGTTTAAAAAAAGGCAGAAAAATGAATTTGTCCAACTATTTAATAACAGATAAAATTGTATGAAAATTTTTGCGGCAAGCGCATATTATATGCAGGGAGGGGCGTACACAGGGGGGGGGAGAAGGCACACCTGTTGGCCCGGGCCTGAAGGGGGCGCAATATTTTAAAAATTAGGCATGAAATATTTAAAAAAAAACAATATTTAGGGGTGGGGGCGTAAAAGTAATTTCTGTGCACGCCCCTGATTGTATGATAAATTTTTTGATTATAAAGAGCTTCATTTTTCAGGTAGCACAAGTAACGTTTGAATGTTTTATAAACATTTTTAAATGGTTGTCACAACATTAACAACCATTTTACAACGTTAATGAAACGAATTGAGGAATGTATGTCAATGCGGAAATGTTTTGATCTTCACCATACTAAACAACGATCTCAATAAATTTGGGAGAGTAAACGGTTTCTTGAAACTCAGTATATGAAGCAGTGAGAAGCAAAGGGATGTAAGAGCCAAAATTGAAAAAAAAATGGAGATATCCAGTACGAATGGTAGGTGAACCTCTCGTCTGTTTTGGAGCAAGAGATAGTACTAGTAGTAGCTCTGGAGGGTGTTGCTATACAGCATGATTTAGAAACACTTTGCAATAAAAGCTTACCCAGAACCAGAACGTTAAATGCGTTTTATCAAAACTTGAAAATTTTCACTCACATACTACAAGAAAATCGCACGTCAAGGTATGACGGGTGAAAATTGCTTCTACAATTGAAAGAAGCGATTGCCTGTTTGTTTATGTTTTGATAGCTGAAATTTTAACTCGAACTCCAGTGGATTAACCCTAAACTCTAGTAGATAGCGTTCATTGTTGACTACTTTTTTGTTTCTTCATTCTTATATTAGTCTTACCAGTAAAGGAGTTAAATTACCGCACCGGATCCAGTCCCGTCTTATCAGAGTAAAGCATTTCCCTACCCATGTCAAACATTGCCAAAAAATATTATCAAAATATTGTGCTGTTTCGCGAGTTTCATTGTTGGTGACGTCAGGAGCGTTACTCGATCAGTAAATTGACTATTAAATATATGAGGATAAAATAAATAAAAGGTTAAGGAGGAAAAACAGTTCGACTTTTACGTATTTCCCTATTCTGGTTTTATCATATTTAATTGAAACTAATTGGCGAAAATGCCGACATCTAAGCGTACATTTACTGCAATAAGTAGTAATTCGAATTAGAGATGTACTGAGTAGCACTTTGGCCGAGTAGCCGAGTACCGAGTACTCAGCCTTTCACTACTCGGCCGAGTACCGACTTACCGAGTACTCGGCCGAGTTACCAAGTACCAACTATGGTTTAAGAAGACCACCAACACACGTGATGAATTTTGAACTTATTGGAATAGTAGTATAGACCTCCTTGTCCATATAATAGTTTTTAAAACTAAATTCCTGCTGAAATTTAATTACGCATTATATATACAATTTTGTTTGTGCCAAAAATTTTACAAAAATTTTTTAAAATTAAAAATAAATAAAAGGTATGATTAATCAAGTTGAAATTAAAACAAATTACAGTAAAATCTCTCTAATGCGGACACTAACGGGACAAATTTTTTTGCCCGCAATATAGAGGTGTCCACAGGACAGAGGTTTAATAATGTTATTTGCATTGGAACTGGGGAATTAAAAATTGTCTGCATAAGAGGGGTGTCCGAATTTGAGGGGTGTCCGTTAGGAGGAGTTTCACTGTATAGGGGAGACCGGGGCAAGATGACTATGTTAACAATTTTCGTTGTTCATTAATTTATTTTTAAGGATAGTAAAATTAATTTTACATAAACTGTTACAGTAGTCCTTTGTAGCATTAAATATATTGCCATTTAGTTTCTAAGATAAAAATAATGAGGGATATTTTAAGTTTTTCATAACCTTAACAAATCGTCAACTTGCCCCAGTACTGGGGCAAGATGACTTTGACGTTGGGGCAAGATGACAACATTGAAAAAGGTTGGACATAGTTTATGATTTGAATATGTTATTTAGTTTAAGAAATGATAACTGTTTTTACATCTTACAAAGTATCAAATTAAGCGTAATACATTGCAGCGTAATGTTGAAGTATTAAGTTGTGCGGCTAACAATGAGCACAAATAAAAATGCCATTTTCATAATTGGAACATTCCTCATGCCACCACTCTTGACTTTTACAGCACTGGATTCATTCATCTGTTGGATGGTCACAATATTCCTCTGGACAAAGCAGGGCATATTATAAACCATCCTTTGAAGTTGATGCAACTGGATTGCTTGGCACAAAATTGTGTAGACTTAGACCTACAGGAACTTAGTTCGAATTGTTTTTACTCTCTTTTTAGCTTCACGGGATTATTTTCCCTGTTTTTTTTTTAAATAATCTATTTTTTTCTTCCGTTTTTCTCCTTGTTTTGAAATTTCTCTGATGGGTGTGCTTGTAAGAATGTTTGAGCTGAGTTTTCTGCCTTTTTTTTTTCTCTTCTCGCTTTAGGCAATTCATTGAAATCTGAAACACTAACAGGCTTCTTTGGTGCATCGGAATCAGCAATTACCGTAAGTTCTGCTTCGTCTGGAGGGTTTATATGTTGGTTTTCTACTATCTAGGACTGAATATTAGCACTATTATTCTCAGTTTCATCACCAACGAGCTCGTCATCTTGCCCCGCGTTTCGGCCCGTCATCGTGCCCCGGACTGCCTGTTTGTACGGATTCGTCTCTATGGATGGCGATTAATTGGCATTTATTCATGGTAATAGATAGTATTTAAACTAAATTACTCATAAATACTAAAGAAACACGAGAAATCTCATACGTATCTATAGCAGAGCTTATTTACATATGCACAAAAGTTACATCGTAGCAACTATAAACAATCAGAGCTTCAGAACTGACACAAATATGGCGATTTCAGCGTCTCTATACTATTGCTGAGCGAACAACGGATAGGAGAGCCAGTGCTATCCAGTTGATGCTGTTACCTTCTGGAAAACGGAAAATTTAAGGTATTCGTCATCTTGCCCGGCTCGTCATCTTGCCCCGGTCTCCCCTACCAATCAATTATAGTTCTAGTCCGCCAAACATAATTTTTAAAAGCAGATAAAACAAATTTGCAGGAACACTGCAGACCACGTGTTTCTGCCCCCCCCCCCGTTACCAGGAACGTCTTTTTCAGTGCATAACATGTGAGCTAAAGAACATAAAGACATTCGACAAAAAAATCCGATTTTTGTTGGATGCCTTTAAATCTATGAGCTCCCATTTTGTGCATTGAAAAAGGAATTCCTTGTAACGCCAAAACACGTGTCTGCAGTGTTCCTGCACTGTGCTTTTAACGTTTTATTTCCTTTTATTTTTTAAGCAAAGGTATTTTTACATTTTTTATAACTAATTTTTGTTTGTAGAAAAAATCAATTTTTAATATAAAAATTTCATATTTTCTATACTTACCTTTTTTGCGTAATTTTTAATAAATAAGTTTTATTAACTTCGGGTACATTAAAATAAAGATTTATTCCATTGAAGCATTACAAACTTCATTATTCTCAAAATTTAAATTTAACTTATAAATTTTAATTGTAAATGATTGCAGAATATAATGCTTGCTCTTTTTTTTTAACATAAATTTTAGTATCTGTCTTGGACAATATTCAATTTTTTACAACTACTCGGTATTGGCCGAGTATCTGATCAGAATTTGGCCGAGTAGGCCGAGTAGTTACCGAGTACTCGGTACGTCTCTAATTCGAATAACGCATTATAAACAGTTTTTAGGAAAAGTAAAAAACATCCTTAACAAAACAAAGCATCTGGAATTAAAGCTTTATAATATTGTCTTAAAACTGAACTGAAAGTTCTCCCCTTTTCTTTTGACTGATAGATACATGTTACAAAATCGAAGAGCACGATGATTAATGACAATGTTACGAAGGAGACAAATATTCAAAAAATTGGTTTCTAAAAAACAGATGTATTCAATGAAAGAATCATAGTAATTGATAACAGTTATTGGTTTTTAATTTTCTCCCTTTCTATATTCTCCCATGCTATTCAGAAATGTTTATATTTTTTTGAAATTTTCTATGGGTTCTGGTCAGCGGGAATGGCGAAGTGTTGCCCTATAATAGTAGAAAGAGGTTAGGTACTACTGTTTTAAAGCGCAGAAAAAATTCTTTATTTGACAGTACTGCCGTGTTGCGGCGTAAGACTTCTGAATTTTTCATTCTAGCTTCATAAAAGTTATGAAACTTTTATATTTCAAATACAAATGTACAAAGTTTATAAAACTACTGATTGAAACTAAATTTTTGCAACTGACTTAAAGATTTAAATGTTCTCATAACAAGATACATTTATAAACATCGGTAACTTCATCGAAAAAAATATAGTAAAATTTTCTCCAAATGAGGTCATGTCTTCCCAAAATCTTGACAGTCATGACTAATTACCGCGATTGTTAAATCTTTCATCAAACATTCCGTAACAGTAAATTTACTACAATTAATTTTCACACGAAAAATCCAGTTAGATTTCCGGATTGGCATTTATACAAATACAAATATACAAATACAAATGTGACGACCAGCAACAGGCTCTGGGCCCAGCTAGGCTGGTCCTAGTCAATTAATTAGTCCCCAATGAAGATCAATGGCCCTCTTAAAGCTATCCACTCCCTTGCTCATTACCGCCTCTTCCGGTAAGCTATTCCAAGTGCCCACGACCCTGCTAAAGTAGTAGTTTTTCCTGATTTCCTAGTTAGCCTGAGATTTAAATAGCTTAAAACAATGACCCCTTGTCCTGCTTTCCCAGCAAAAATTTAATCCATTTACATCTTTCATTTTGATAAATTTAAATAACTGAATCATGTCCCCTCTGACTCTCCTTTGCTCCAGGCTATACATGTTAAGCCTATTAAGTCTGGTATCATAATCTAAATCTGAGAGTCCCCTTACTAATTTAGTTACCCTTCTTTGAACCCTTTCCAATACAAAAATATCTTTCTTCAGATAAGGCGACCAAAACTGAACAGCATACTCCAAATGAGGTCTTACTAAACTCCTATATAAAGGCAGAAGAACATTCTTAGATTTGTTTGAAATAGATCTCTTGATGAACCCAAGCATTTTGTTGGCTTTGTTACTAGCAATACTGCACTGTTGACTAAACTTGAAGTCCTGATTTATAAAGACACCCAGATCCATAACATTTTCTGCCTGATTTATGACTGAACCCTGTAAACGATATCTCATACGCTTATTTCCATGACCTAAGTGTAGCACTTGACATTTCCCTACATTAACTGCCATACCCCATTTATCTGCCCACTTAGTAATATGATCTAAATCCTCTTGCAGCTGTTTTACTTGTTCTTCATTTTCGACAATCCCCATAACTTTTACATCGTCAGCAAAACAAGTCATGCTTCCAGAAATATTTTCATTGATGTCATTCATAAATATAATAAACAAAAGAGGCCCTAAACCTGATCCCTGAGGAACCCCACTTAAAACATCACTCAACTACCACTTTGACTTCGTGTGCAAAAATTCTAAAAGATCCCAGACGCACGTGTCTTATGAAACATACCGCATGTCGAAGCTAACGTGAACATACCCATTCAAACCCCTTCCCACGCCCCAGTGGGGCTCAAACTTTTTATACCCGAATTTCGCATCTCATATAAAGATGAATCTCGCAGGCAAGAACATTTTAATTTTAAGCTAACTTAAATTATTTTCTTGTAACATGCGAAAACATAGAAATAGTAAGAAAATGAAAATCAATTACTTATTTTTAATTACATGTTTATTTTTTGGTTCAAAGTTTACATCTATTTTTTTAGAAATCGATTTCTAACTATTTGGTTGTAAATTTGCAAATATTCTTTATATCGATCAAGGATTATCAATTGTTTTGGAAGATTACAGAGTACATTTTTCGATTCTTAACATTGAACATGTTAAGCACATGCCCACATGGATCGATTCGCGGACCGTAGGTTAGACACCACTGCCATAAACCAAAACAGATAAAACTTACGTTGCAATATCAATCATGATAAAATCTGTATGGGATGCATAGGAAGTTTTATAGCAACGAGACAAAGTATTTTTTTTTTTAAGATCTAGTTGAAAAAAGTTAAAAGCAACAAAATTAAAGTAAACACTGTGAATAAAGTATATTTTTATACTGTAATTCAACTGAGTGGTGAACTTGTAACAAAGTAAATCAATGAATAGCATATTTTCACTAATAATTTTTTTTTTAAGTTGAACCATTAGCATTTCAAACAATTGAAAAAATGTAGACATGAAATCAATTTTCTTCAATAATTCGTTTTTCTCCTCCATTCTCCAAATCGACGTATGGTGTATTTTTAAAATCAATAAGTCATGGAACTAGGTTACCATTGTTGTACTAGGTAGTATGTGATACTAGTGGGGAGGGGGGTACTAGAAAGTACAATCATGGAATCTAAGTGCCATAATTCAATTTAGTACAGGGCACATTCCAGCTCCTTGGAACATGTTCTGTCATATAATTTGGAAAAAAGATTTTACCACATTTTTAGATAAAACTTCTATTCTCTATTTAAGCAAACAAAAAGCATGTTAGATTGGCAAGTAAATTTTTAAAAACTTCAATTTTAGTTACAAACAGGAATTAATAAAGAATAGAAATAATCGGGGGAAGACTTAAAGAATTTAATCGGGGTGGACGAAGGGAGAAATTTCTCTATCGTACTATCCTGCCCCACTTGTATTTAAGAATTTTTTATGCTCAATGCTCATGCGATTTCAACCTTAATACCGTTACTTGTTACAGTGAAATCCCGTTACAACGAATCATCCGTTTCATCGAAATACATTTTCAGTCACGATTTAATTTCCATCACACTGTGATTTTTTTGTTAGAACGAACAAAAGTTGCGGCCCCTTGAAGCTCATCGTAACGGGATTTAACTGTAGGAGTCACATGAAACTTCAATGAAAAAAGTTGTATAAAAATTTTTTATGAGTTTCTTCTACTCGTAACTAACATACTGAGTCAATAAAAAGGTGTGTTAGATCTCCCAGCTTAAACGTATCAAACCTTTTCTTCGGTTTAAGTAGTGCATCTAGGCATCTTTTCAATGATAAAATTGATTACATTTCTTCGGCTTTTTTTTTTTTTTTTGCATTTTGGGAAGAACAACCGAGTTGAACGTGAAATTAAATTTCCTGGTATTTTTGGATCATCAGAGCTGAGCTTCATATTTTCGAAATTTTCAAAAATAATCCTTATGCGGACATTTGTTTATTTTGGCATATCCCTATTGTCAAACGTCATAAAAAATGCAAAGCAGCTCATTTTGCAACTCATCTCACTCTTTGAAATATAAAAATTCATCAAAATTGAATAAAAGAATTATATTTCAAATGAGCAAAGCAACATGACCTTACATTTATTCCACATCGCAACAAAATCGTCAACCGAAGTGTATTTTAATACAGTATACCCCGATTTAACGATTGTCAAGGGACTGGAAAAAGTTATCATGAATTCAAGGGTACCGTTAAATCGAGGAGCATAGACATTCAATGCAGTCAAATCCGGATTAGTGAAATGTATCATTAAATTGAGGAAATCGTTAAATTGGGTATCGTTAAATCGAAGTTACACTACACATTGCATTTTAATACTGTGTAGTACTTATGTAGATGATATACTGAAAAATTAAACTTCTCTTAATGCTTTAATAAAGAAACATTTGGTATGAATCACACGTCGAATTTTACTGGGAAAAACTGCTTTTTCAGAAAATAATTCGTACACATTGTTAAGCCAGAAGTTTATTATTGATTTTAAGAAAGTTTTAATTGTTTGTGAAATATCAAAAACTACAAAAAAATATTGAATTACATCAGTGACTCTCAACCTGTGGCCCGCGAGAAATTTTTATGCGGTTCACGAACGGTTAAAAATAATCTATCACTTGTATAGTTCTAATTAAATTTCTTAAAGAAAACTTTTGGATTTAACTCATTTTACCTAATATAATTACAGTATAACCCCGATTTAACGGTTGTCAAGGGACTAGGAAAAGTTATCGTAAATTCAAGGATATCGTTAAATCGAGAAGCATATACTTTCAATACAGTCAAATCCGGACCAGTGAAATGTATCATTAAATTGGGAAAATCTTTAAATCGAGTATCATTAAATCGGAGTTACATTGTATTGTAAAAATATTTCTACCGTATGCGGTTCGCTTAGGATTCAGAAGGGTACCAAGTGGTCCGCAGTAGTGAAAAGGTTGCACTGAGTTAGACTACCAGAAACCAACCAGTAAACACATATTCGTTGCCGAGAAAGTCGAAATCTGGTAATTGTCGACATTAGCCAGTGATATTAACAGTCACATACCAAAGACATCGGTGAAAGACCGAATATTTTCGGTGATTCGCCGGTGAAAGACTTTTTCCTATTTCGGCCTTTCACTTTAACATTTTCTTACGTGCATTGTTGTAATTGGAAATAAATCAACTCAAAATAGAAGTGCACTAAACCTTGATTTTCTCCAGACGCGAAAAGGGGTGAGGGGAGGCAGGCATCATTATTTCGAATTTTTACAGGGGGGGGGTAGATATTTAATGCAAATTTCATAAGAAAACAAAAACCACTCCCACTTGTATGTAAATACATTAATTTTTCAAGTTCTGGGGGGGGGGGCAAATAACCCCATTCCCCCTTAAAGGAAGAGCCTGGTGGGGTAGTAAGTAAGTTTCACCTGGGGTTCGTAAGTTTAACCTGTGCTTCTATGTAGCTTAAGTGTCTAACTGTGACATCTCATATGGATGAAACGATTTTTAAATTTTTTTATTGTAAAGGTGAATTGACGGAGAGTTCTTATTGAACTTCTTTTGAGTCGAGGTTTTCTTCAAATGTTCAATTTAACATTAGAATTTATTTACTTATTTATTTTCGAGGTGTGCGAGTATTGTCACCGTTTATCGATATGACACTCGCAAACATGTAAAGAAGCGTAAAATAGTCTTTATATACGCAGCTAATAAAAAGTGTCTTTAATAAACTACTCTTGTTGCAGCAAAATACTCGTACTTTACACTAAAGCAGTGGTGCCCATTTTTTTTTTTTTAATCCGAGGGCTGCACCTGATACTTAGATGAATCTTGTGAGCCTGAACACATATGTAAATAAAACTATAATTACCTCCCTTGCACAGATAGAATTGGAAAATGCGGAAAATGAAAGAAAATTACAAAGAAAACTTTTGCTATCATTACTACATGCTTATTTTTCTGATACAGTTTCCAACTGTCTTTTAGAAACAAATTTCTAACTATTTGGCTTCGAAATTGCAACATTCATTCAAATTTGCAACAACAACCATTTTTAATGCCAAATAAAGACAATATGCTATTTTAGATAGTTCCAGAATACATTTTTTGATTCGCAGCGGGACACATAGATCGGCTTAGCGTGCCACATCTGGCCCGCGGGCCGTAGTTGGGCACCACTGCGCTGAAGTTCTCATTTTCTTCCTGCTGGAATTTGTCCAAAGACCGCAACAATGAGTCACCAATCAAGGATAAATACGGAATATATTAGATGGTCTGAATCTTCAAATATAACTCTTTAATTATTTTTGTCCTATGATGCACTTAAAAACAAACTACATTTGAAAAGACAAGGAAAAGTGATTCTAATAACCTTGCTCATTGAATAATTTCAAGCGGGTAGACATTTTATAATTATAAACCCGTTTTTTATAGATTTAAACATTCAAAAAACTAAAAACTCCACTTACTTTTCAAGCTATGAACCCAGCACGCGTCACTTCTAAATCGAGACTAATTTTCTAAGCGCACAGTCGCAGTTTTGAACTGAAAACCACTAGTTTGTTGCCAAAAGAAGCATGACCAACTAGAAAACTTTTGATTGAAATACAATATTCTATTCGATTCGTAAAATATTTTTAAGAGTAACTTATAATATTTTTTGACAATTGTAAATGAGAAACGTAATTTTTATAACCTTATAAATTCTACTTTCTTCCATAATTTTTACTAGTTCAGTTTTTATAGCTAAGAGTTGATGTTTCTTTCATGCAATCTTATATCTCAGCTTTTGATTTACTTTTACGCTAGATCCAGACAACCGCCGAACTCAAATTTTTGGGAGGGCGGAAATTCTCAATGTGTCGAATGATGATAATTTTGCAGAATGGAACTCCAAATTTTGCCGAATAGAACTCCAAATGTTGCTGAATGGTGATAATTTTGCCGAACTGTCAGACAAAATCTGCCGAATAAGGAAAATTTTGGATGATCACGGTTATTTCCTGTAACTTCCCGTCGGGACGCCCCTGCAATCCAGGGCCGAATTTCACTGTATAATACTAATCCAATTCAATCTATGCGATTTTCAAAACAAAATCTTTCATTTGAGTTTGATTTACGGAATTGTGTGTAAGTATAATTTTATTGGTAACTAGTGGTACCAGCACGGCTTTGCCCGTAGTAGAAACTTAAAAGGTCTTTTGGTTCGCCTGTATTTGTACAAATAATGTAGGGTGCATTTCTCGCCAATTGGCTTGCCCATGTTATGGTTCCACGTTATGATAATTTGATAATTTACTCGTCCATCTTATGATAATTTTGCTCGGGAAAATGTTCTTAAAATTGGAATAGAAAAAGAACCACATCGAATTTTTGAAAAATCGCTTCGAGGTGCACACCCCCATGCTACAAACTAAGTTTGTGCCAAATTTCATGAAAATTGGCCGAACGGTCTAGGCGCTATGCGCGTCACAGAGATCCTGATAGACAGAGAGAGATCCGGACAGAGAGACACTTTCAGCTTTATTACTAGTAAAGAAAAGAAGCTCCATTTAATAAAAAAATTCGTATTGTCCATGAGTTTATGTTTTCCCCACTGTAATATTGGAAGTTATATTCCAATTTAAAATTTAAAGTGAGGTCAGTCGTGGTAAAAGGAAACGTGGGATGAATGGGGAAACAAACACTATTACCACCCTTGTGGTAATTTTTAAAACAAAACGATTCGTGAGTGGAAACTAGGTGACATAAAGAAGAGATTCTGAGAGTTTTGCTCGTTTCCAAACAACTGTTTTCATTGTTTTGAGATGACACCGTGAAAAAAGTTGTTCTTTAAAGTTTACTGATCTTTTATTTTCTTCTCCAGCAGGTCTACAATTGCAAATTAACTGCCTTCAACTAGTTTATTTGTCATGTGGAAGGTTACTAAAGGCATTTAGTTATGAATTTCACCTTCCCGGTAGTTTTCGATGTACAATTTAGGTGTTTTCATTTACCACATAAATTGTGTACTCTGAGATAAATTAAAACAGCTAAGTTCCCTCATTCTTCCTACCTTTTGGGAAGTTAAAATTTGATGTGGATCCACCGAGACTCTGTGATAGAAGCTTCGTCTTCTAAGCCGGAGGTCGTGGGTTCAATTCCCGTCGGTGCCTTGGATGTCATTTCCGTGTGGTGTAAATCTTAACTGTATTTGACAGGAGGTAAGGGGCTTAGAATGCAGTCCTGTATGTATGTGAAGCTGTTTAGCTTCTGCATAAATAAACAGCAAAAAAAAAAAAAAGAAAGAAATTACTTTCGTGTGTATTTTGCATAAATTCAGAGCATAATTTAATTTTATGTAGGATTTTTCTTTTTAAATTATTTTAGACTGCATTTGGAGGATTCAGTAGGTTGCATGCGATTTACGGGCTGCAGATTGAATACCGTTGGAGTAGAACTTCAGAAGCTTCTAAACTAATTGTGTAATTGTGTACAGTGCGATTATCTACCTACATCAGGGGCGCTGACTTGCAAAATTATTATTTTTTTTGGGGGGGGGGGGGAGCTAGACGTGTTTGGGGGTCTAACGGGGTATGTAATCCTACGAGGCTCCCCCCCCCCCAAATAAAAGATAAGATTTTTGTATCTTGAAAAAGCCAGTTTACATATTTTCTGGTACATAATTTTTCAAACCAGCAACAAGTAACATGTTATATTCAGTAAATTACCGCCCATTAGCCAGGGCTAAAGCAGAAATACATGAAATACACCGCCAGCTCAGTCAATTCCAGCCGAGGACTGCAGCTCAGTCACCTTCCTATGCCGGGCTGATGAGTGCTAATAAGCACGAAACTGCAGTCCTCGGCTGGAATTGACTGAGCTTGTGCTGAAATTCCAAGTAACATGTTGTTTCATGGTAAATAATCTAAAAATTGACCTTTTGAAAATGAAATTTGGAGGTACCTCCTTTTCGCAGTAAGATATTCAATTAGCAATATGATCTCAGACGTAAAGTAACATCCTACAAAAGCAGGGACACGGGGGTTCTCCCTCAGAAAATTATTAAAAGTGTAGCTCGATCGATGGGGTTCAGAGACTTTTTATTGCCAATAGCTTTTTGAAACTGAATTTCCAAAAAAAAAAAAAAAAAAACAATTTTAGACGATCATCAAAATTGTTAAATGAGGGGTGGGAGAGATTGGATTTTTAAAGTTCACTCCAAAAAACTCAGTTGGCCATCTTTGATAACGTTAGGCAAAATAATGGATTCGGAGCATTTCCCTGAAATTTTTACAAATTGAAGTTCTGAAAAAGCAACTCTAGACCGTCTTTTTTGCGATGTCAGGCAGAAGCAAGGTTCAACAACTTTCCCCTGATCTTTTTTTTTTTAATTAAAATCCTACTATAGGCTATATTCCATAACGTTTGGGGGAAGAGATGGGATTTTGAGTCCTATCAAGTTAATTATTCGAGATTGGATGTTCTAAAAATGCGATTTTAGTCCACTTTTGATAATCTTCTTAGAGGAAGGCATTGAGTTCGTTTTTCTCCTCTCGAAATTTTTAGAAATTGAAGTTCTTAGAATGCAATTTCAGAGTATCTCTTAGTTGACGTTGTAGGTAGGGAGCTTTAGGGACTCCCCCTAAAGCTCCCCCCTAGGAAGCTTTGACTCCCCCCTAAAGCTCCCTAATTTGAACTTTTTTAAGTGTAATTTTATAGGTAGAGCATCAGTCACAGAAAGTAGGGCATTGCTCTCTAATGCCACCCCCAGGCTACTGTCCTGGATCCATGCAGTAGACATACATTAAATGAGGCTGTAAATTTAAAACCAACTTTTGAAGTCCACCAAATTCTCCCCTCGTATTTGACTCATTGTTTCATATGGCATGCAAATATCTCAAAAATGTCACAACTCTCATTGATACTCGTTAAAGCGAAAATAAAATTGTCTTCACATAAAGCAACCCTCAAGCAAAAACACTCGCCACTCCCTCTAAAAATGACACACACCAACAAAGTATTGGACGGGAAGGGGAGGGGGGGCTCGAGCCCCCACCCCCTCCCAAGTCCCATGGAGTCGGCGCTAGTGACCTACATCCATCTGATGGAGAAATAAACGGGGTGTTTCCATCTATCCCCTAGTTCGTGGGGTCTAAGGAAGCACACAGGGGAAAATGAAACTTTATTTCATTCGCTAACAAATAGTCTTATAATCAAATTTTTCATGCCCCAGTTACTCTCAGTGAGTGTGGTCCTTTGGAAATGATGAACAAAACTTTGCCTCAATTCATCCTAAAGAAGGGGACCTAAAGTTGAAACATTGAAATTTATTTTTCCTTTTGCTCCAACTATGCTCCGTGTCCCACTGTACAGCGGTCTCCCCTACGACGTCTCGTAACTTTTCATTTGAATGCCTCTTGCAATATTAAGTAAATACTTGATTTTTTTTCCTTTTTACATTCTTTGAATGTGACAAAACAAAGGATTAAATTCTTTTTTTTTTTTTTATAGATTTCCCATAATTGCAAAAATGCGAGCTATAATGTGTGTCTATGTGCGTGTATGCGAGAGAGAGAGAGACAACGTTTGTGTGTGTGTTGAGGTGTCATTTTCTTACTAAAAGTAGTAATTGAAATTCGATACTTCAATTTCATGTCATTTCATTGACAACTGACTCTGCTTGAAGATGTAAACAACTTTATTGAAATGCCGTGAGAAAATACACGCTTCAACGTTTAATCAAAACTCAAAATTATGTTCTTTGACACTTAAACTGAAGCATATATTTAACTTTAAAATATAACAGAAACATTTGTTAAATTGTTTCTTGACTTTTTATTGCTTCCATGAAGAATTCTGATGCCCAGATTTGGTAAACTGTCGAGAACAAATATGAAAAGGATGTAGAAAATAAAAACCGAAAAGAAAGTTTCAAAGTGACGTAATAATGAGCCAGAAGACCAATCTTCGCATTGAAGTTTCACCACAAACGTCAAACTGGAGTAAAGGAAGCCACTAGTTATCGTGGCTACCTGAAATCTATGAGAATCGTAGATTTTCATCAAGGAAGAACCCATGGTTTCTGGTTTTCGATTCATTGCCTATAAAATCAAGAGAAAAGAGGTTTGTGGTACGTTTTAAAAATCTATAACGAAGAGATACTTATCAAAAATCCATTGTAAAACTAGCATTTTTCTGCAATAAAATATCCGAGAACAGGTTTGACTATAGGTTATCACTGAAATAGGGAAATGTGGGGTAATGTGAAATAGCGGAGCAAAGTGAAATGGTGAAATATTTACTCTGCTTTTAGCGTCACGTGTCTGGTAATATTTTTACTTTGTAGTAGCACATGTAGTCTACTCCAGCCAGAAAAAATTTACCTCTGAAGATAAAAGCATATGATAATACTAGGCACTTTCAAAAATTGACTACAGTCAGACCTCGATATAGGGTCAGCCGCTTATAAGGTCACCCCGCATATAAAGTCACCTTTCTAAAGTCCCGGCTCACTGAATAGGAATTCTATGTCATGTATTATCGGATATATGGCCAGATCATAATACATTAATCACTTATAAGGTCACTTTTGTCAAATTTCTTTGAATGATTTCAGTGCCTAACAGATTCACTTCAAAGAATCCACCGCGATGTACGATCCTTAAAAAGTGAAAAGTCATGTTTCCTAATAACGTAGCAGGTAGTGCACAGAATGCAGTAGCAAGTGAGCATTACGACAGTGATACTTAAATATGAAGCAGTAATGCGGGCACTCAGCGTGTACATATTGCACTCTTTTACCAGTCATGAGAAGCTGAAGAAATTTTCAGAAAATAATTAGAAACCATTTTGTTTAAGTTAAAAAAAAACACATTAGTCTTGTATTAATGACAATTTTAAGTAAGTTAAGTTGCACATCAGTTGTTTGCTTGGGGGATATTTGAATGCAGCTTTACTCTAAATGAAAGTTTTAAAAAATAATTTCAAAATTTCTTATTGATTCCAAAAATTTAAAATGGTTCAAATCAATTTAACTATAATAACCTAATCAACTGATAGTTTGGAAAGTATTAAATTTTGAAGTGATTTAATGAATTAAATGTTTATTTATCAATGAATATATATGAATCGGTTATAAGGTCAACCCGCTTATAAAGTCAGTTTCGTGAAGTCCCGAGGGGTGACTTTATATCGAGGTCCGACTGTATGGTTATCACTGAAATTAGAGAATGTGTGCGGGGCAAAGCGGAATAGCGGAGCAAAAAAGAAATGGTGAAATATTTACTCTGCTTTTAGCATCACTTATCTGGTAATATTTTAACTATGTAGTAGCACATGTAGTCTACTCCAGCCAGGAAGAATTTACCTCTGAAGATAAAAGCATATGATAATACTAGGCACTTTGAAAAATTGACTATAGGGTTATCAGAGAATGTGGGGCAAAGCGAAATAGTGGAGCAAAAGTAAATGACGAAATATTTACTCTGCTTTTAGCATTACTTATCTGGTAATATTTTAACTATGTAGTAGCACATGTAGTCTACTCCAGCCAGGAAGAATTTACCTCTGAAGATAGAAGCATATGATAATACTAGGCATTTTAAAAAATTGACTATAGGGTTATCACTGAAATAAGAGAATGTGGGGCAAAGCGAAATAGTGGAGCAAAAGTAAATGGTGAAATATTTACTCTGCTTTTAGCATCACTTATATGGTAATATTTTAACTATGTAGTAGCACATGTAGTCCATTCCAGCTTCCAGTCAGGAAAAATTTACCTCTGACGATCAAAGCATATGAGAATACAAGCCATTTTCAAAAGTGATACTCAAATTGTTTTTTTGTTGTAAGTCAAATATTATTTTTGTTGTTACAAAATGATAAAGATTTTGTTGCTAAGATTGAAAATAATAATAATAAAGACCTACTAATATTCGGTGCATTTTTTATTTAATTAATATTAAGCTTTATTGTATTTTTAATATTTTTCACAATTAAGCAGGTGCATGCGGGGCAAAATGAAGCGTTTATTTAGTTTATATAATCACTCAATTACTAAATCACTTACTCATTCATTTATTGACTAATTGACTAATTCACTTACATTCCTTCGTTTAAAAATTCACCAATTTATTCATTTAATCACTAATTTATTCATTCATTCATTATTTTATTCATCCTTTTATTTGTCTTCATATATTACTTAATTAGTTTATTTACTTATTAGTTTATTGTTTTATTATCTTTTCATTCATTCATTCATCCTTTTATTTACCCAGTCCTTTGATCAAAAATAATTTTTCTAGCTAAAAAAAAATATTTCATTAGAAAATATTTCATTTTTCACTTTACCCCTTGAAAAACTAGCTGATGGAAAGGAAGCCATCACATGGCTTCCTTTTACACCAATTTAATGTTATTTCCACATTATTGACAATTTTAATGTGATTCAATAGTTTACTCTCTAAATATCACCAACAGTGACCAAATTAAAACCAGATTTAAAAAAAAATCCCCAAATTTGTCGCCAAGTTGGTGACAAAACTTGGTGACCAAAAGACTGGCGATAATATTGCCAAGTGTCCGCCAAATTATAACAACACTTGAGTTTGCATCGAAATTAACAGTGATTCCCCCCCCCCCCCAAAAAAAAAGGTGCAAAAGACTCCTTTAGCAAATGGCCCGAATACAACCTAAAGGGGAGGTTGCACAACTAGACCCCACTAGGAGTCTACGCGCCGAATTTCAACTTTTTAGGACATACCGTTCTTCAGATATGCGACATACATACGCACATACGCGCATACGTACATACATGCGTGCATACAGACGTCACGAGAAAACTTGTTGTAACTCACTCGGGAATCATCAAAATGGATATTTCGCGTGTCTATACTTTCTTAGGCACTTATCCACGTGTGGTCGAGTCGAAAAAAAAAAAAAAAAACTCAACGTTCATTCGGGAGTGAGCAAAATGGAAATTAAGGTCGATTTTTGAGTGAAATTTTTTTCGCGAATACAATACTTCCTTTTTTGAAAAAGGAAGTAAAAAGTGAACGTTTTCCGCCTGTTTTGAAGGCACAAATTTACAGTAACCCCCGATTATCCGCGAGCCAATCAACAATCGGAAACATGTATTTTTGCAGGAAAAAGCAAATACCACGGGTGGTTTACTAATTAATTTATTAATTTTTGTCGAGAATTTTTAAACTTAAACTCGGTTGTTTTTGTTTTATTCATTTATTTATTGTGTGTGCTTTCTTCGTCGCAAATACACTTGTTCTTTATTGATGATAAGTTATGTTGTGCAAAAATACTAACATTTTTACAAAACTTTAAATATTATCATTGCTTAATCAAAGTATTATGCATCAATACAGCTAAGTTTCTGAGGAAGGACGATTTGTACCTTATTTGTTCTCATTTTAAGCATTTTGGTTTCCTAGGAACGAATCGCCGGCCTTCGGCGTCGCTTATCGCCGAGAGGAAAACTTGATTCTTTTGCGCATGCGCGCCCGATCGAAATCGACGTCGTGAGTGGCATGCCGGAATCACTTGATTTGGATTTCAGCGTGACGCCGAATAGCGACGTCAAAGCTCGCTGATTTCGCTTCTAGGAAACCAGAGCTTTATCCTTTTTGCGGTTATTCCGCGATTTTTATTATCCGCGGCGCTTTTTCCACCCAATTCCGAAGATAATCAGGAGTTTCAGAATAAAAAATAACATTACAATGCAAGTTTTATTACAAAATACACCGCTCTTTCTTTTTGTACTGTAATTTTCAAAACAAATTTCCTATTTGATCGTTTTGAAAAAGCTAAGTCATCTTAACTATTTCTTTTTGCCCCACAATCCCCTACTTTCGATGACCAAGCCTCACACGACTGGATAATATGGATCATCAAGAAGCAAATGAGTGTAGTGCCGTAATTAAACATTTGGAGATAACTAAAACGGGCAAGTTAATGGTAATGCAGAACCAAAAAGCTTCCTTTTTCCAAATTTCCCGCAAAAAAAGTGCTCTTTCTTTTACAAAAGTGTTTTAGTACACGTGACCCCTCCCTCGTGTACCCTGAAAAAGTTTAAATTCAGAAAAGAGATCTGTCATTTCCAAATGTACCATTAGAAAGGGGGGTGGGGGGGGGGGAAGAATACATGTTTTACTCTATGTATTTTAAGGGGAAAAGCATACATACACAAAAACATAATTGAGTTGTTTCCGAAATTTTAAAAGTATTTTTTTCTGAAAGAGCATGCTTAAAAACACAGGATTTGACCATTTGAAAAATAATTTTACAAAGTTTAATATTTTTTAACAAATATTTTAATCGATGCGCAGGTTCAGTTTCATTTTTTACGCTTCTGCACATGACATCACAAGTGATGAAATGCCGTTCACTGATGCCATTAGCGCAGAACGCAATATTTAATTTGCTTCTTTACTCACATGTACTGGCAACGATATGGTTGATAGCAAGCGTGTAGAGCGGAACATTGAATTCGTTTCTTAATCATCATTATCTGGAAACGCGGTAGACAGCAAGCGTTAGCATTCAGCGCGTCAGTGGTGCAGCGCGTCAAAGTTCATCCCTTGTGACGTCATAAAGACCACGCCTTATCTGAAAAATCGAACATTTTAAAAAATCAATTAAAAATTAAAAGTTGGGAAACTGAAAGTTTTTCCTCGCTCCATGTTATTATTATTATCATTATTATTAGCTTATTCTATTGACTTTAGTGACTAAAAGTAGTCTTTTTGACTGAAGGAAACATCCCCATTATATTTATTGCCCCCCATTTATTCCGAAACTCACAGGAAGGCGGAGGGAGGGGGAGGAGGAGCAGTTAGTCTCTCTGCTTGAGGAAATGATGTTCCTTCTTCCCTTCCATTCTGAGCTGTATATGCCCTTAACTGAACATACATACATACATAGATAGATGCGGTCGAATTTCGATAGTGTAGATGTTAAGTACTGTACCATTAGCTCACATTTAAAAAGACATTTTTTAAGGTAAGGTTTTATTTCTGTCGATCAAGCTAATTTGGAACATTTTACATGAGGGGCAGAGGAAATACATTTGCCAAAGTATAATACATATGTATTATGAACTAACATACATAAATTTAATATCACACAATGCTGGAAAGAAATTTTTAACGAAATGCAAAACAACATGACATTCAAAAGCATAGAAAGCAAAAGCTTTCTGTCATTTTTATGGCCAAAATAGTTAGAAAACAATATAACGACAGAATAAGCAAAGGTTGCCAAGCCAAGGAATGTACTGCACTCTTTTTCAACTGCTTCCATTTCTTTTTGATGGTAGACCTTTAAATTCAGTTTTGCTGGTAGGGCAAGCACTTTGCATTAAAGGGAAGTTTTATAACGAACTCCTATAGAAAGGAAGGAAAAAAAAACAAAAAAAAAAAAAAACAATGCATTTAGCTTCAAAAAATAAATAAATAAATAAATAAATAAATAAATAAATAAATAAATAAATAAATATATATATATATATAATAATAATAAAAGTGAAAAATATTCCCTAAAAATCTAGTTGAAAACATCTGCTTAAGTATAGCCTTCGATGAACATTTCGCTTCCTTTGAAACTGTTTAACTGTGTAAATGTATGATACAACCGTGACAAACCATTTTTTTATGAATCACCGTGGTGGATGAATTTTACACGTGCGAAACAGGCGACTCGGTATGTCTATGGACCGATTTCGGGATATGTTTTTAATGTTTTGTTGACAAATGGATTGGTTTTTTTATCAGGCTGAACAATGGATTGGATTTGTTTACGCGGATTTCAAGGTAAGACAATTTTGTTATTGGCAGGTCCCGTGGAAGGCTAATTATCGGAACTTGTTTTCCTAATTAGTCGAGGCGAAACCCCCTGCTTTAAGTTTTAGGTTTGAGCTCTAGTTTATTGTTTTTAGTTTAGCAAGTGGTTGCGTTTGCCCATTGTTACTCTATATTACATGTACTGGAGCTTACACATTCTCTTCTAGTTTATAGTTAAATTTTAGTCAGAAGGAAAAAGGATTACTGCTATAAAGTATTTAAAGGACTAATTAACAAGCTTAATAACACTAGAATTGTTTTGACCATAGAGTAGACAACTGATAGTGCCTTGGGCAGGAAAACGGCAGTATCTGCAGAAATGAGTTTTCGTGATATTTGAAGAATCGCATTTTGGATTCAACACCAACAAAGGGGAAATGCTAGAATTAGACGTTTTTTTTTTTTTTTTTTTTCGCTCTTTTTTTTTTTTTTTTGCGGTGGAAACTAAATAAAAGCAAGCTAAGCATTAATCTTAGGTACAATAGATGACAAAAAAAAAAAAAAAAAAAAAAAAAAAAAAAAGTGAAAAATTAAAAGTTTGCAGTTACTGTACTTTATCTGCCCACAGCAGGACATCCTCAAATTGTCTTCTAGAGTTTTTATTGGTAATACATAACTCAAAAAACATGCCCTAGTATCGCTTACCAATTGGCTGCTCTTCAATGCTTCATTATGAATTACTTTCACAAAAGGAATCATCAGTTGTTGAACGAGTTATGACATAGAAGAGAACATAGTAGTGACCTGATCGATCAAGGCATCGGACTTGTGACGGAGGGTCCCGGGTTCGGTACCAGCCGATCGCGGATCCATTGCCTTCATTATTGGTGACTAGGGGCGTTAAATATGCTCGTGGTCACTAAGTCCTCCAAGTGAAACAATAATTTTGGAGTCCCTGGACCAGGGATTGCTCGACTTCTGGTTTGGATCATAAAATTAGAGCTGTCTTCAGGTTTCCATCTAACTGGTTAAACCACTAATAGTGGTAGGTACCGGGGACCCTAGAGTGGGAAGTCAATACTGTTGCAAAATCATTTGCCGCTGTCGCTTTCAAGGAGTGAAATCAATATTCTACTTCGAAACTGGAGTTGATGAGCTTGATTAGAGTACATCACAAAATATAATGGTCAAACAAACAAGCAAAAGCATTTTCCCTTCCATTTGCCTTGCTATCAACGACATTCAGTAACAGCGTTACCTCAATGGCGTGGCACCGAAAATTTCAAAATTTAAATCAAAAATTCCAATTTTAGGCAGGGTCATTCCATTTTAAATCAACAAATGGGGTGCGCATCACCATTTTTAAATTTGATGAAAATTTGCATGTGCATTCCTTTCATTTCCTAGACCCCCAAAAAATATATTTTTA
>NC_072736.1:114599626-114641010 GCF_026930045.1 Uloborus diversus
TTCACTTGACATGGAATGACCCATAAATAGTTTTATAAAAAACTTAATGAGTCATTCCACGTCAACTGATCTGATTTTCAAATCGTCCCAGCTTGACCATCATCAGCGAATCGGATGAAATTTTATAGAGGTGTAAAGATGCCTTTGAAACAAACTTATGCAAATTTTCAGCTAAAGAAATCCAAATCCTGAGGACCTAAGATCTCCCATATAGACTCGCGAAAAAGCGAGGTGGAAATTTCTTTCCTAGATTTTAGGTTGTGATAAATTTTGAACAAAACTAATTCAAAGACCGTAATTTGTAATTCTGACAAAATACTAGTTTTTTATGTGTTACAATTACAAAGCGTAAATATTAACTTTGTAAAACACATTGTCAACCAAAGTGACCATTAAAATACTTCACATGAAAAATTGTTTCAGTGCACTGTAATTCAAATTTGTCACCTTGCATTTTCTTTTCTTACTTCCATTAAAAAGATTTTTTACTATCAAAAACAGTTAATTTTCGATGGTTTCTTTCAGATAAGGATGTAAAAATGAGTTTAAAATACTGAGTCTTATTCACAAGGAAAGCTTGTCACGGGTCATTCTTCAAAAAGTAACTTTTCTGTCACACGCCTTTTACAGTAAAAACGTTAAGGAACAATTCATTTAACAGTGATTTTCAATTTCATCAAAAATATATCTATTTAAACCTACCAACAATTTTTATTTTAGTATATTTTTGGTTCACAACATGTGAATTCTCACTTCCGTGGCATGTCACACCCCTTGTGTGACTGTTTATGTTGCTTAATAACTTGTTGAATTAAAAGTATATACATATTTATTTATTATTCCTTTCACAAATGTCTTAAATACTATTTGTTTAAGTATATTTAATTTTTTAATATTGTGTTTTAGTTCGTTTTAGTAGGACAAGGAGTCACATGTTACACAATAAATTCTCACCTCCATTACCGAAACGCAAAATACCATTACTCATTAACATGTGGCAGTAATGACATCAAATTTTATTTTCATAAGAGCACATAGTACTCTTTCTTTTTTTTTTTTCGATAAATATCACAAAACATGAAAAAAATAGCCTAAAATTGTAAAAAGTCGCCAATTTTTGAAAAATAGTCACTTTCAGGCCATTTTTGATTAAAGAAAAATTGCCATAGTCGCTTACGGTCAAAAATAGTCGCAAAGTCACCTTTTTAGTCACCAGTGGCAACCTTATAAATTGAAGATAAAGCATAAGACTGAGATTAGGGAAAATCTCGCACCAGCCTACATAAATTGAACATTAAGGTTCATAAAGAGGTTCACAAATATATGTGAGTGTGTGTGTATATATAAACAAGTTAAAAGTTAGAAGCAATTGAACAAAAATTTAAAAAATGTAGGATAATAGGAAAAAACCCAAATCAAGAATGGATTACACATTTTATTGCATTTTAATAACTAAATGTACAAGACGACAGAATGAAATTTAATCTTCAGAAAACAATCAATGAGATTAATTAAAAATCACTTAGCCATACAAGGAGTTAAAAGTTAGTGATAGAAGTTAGAACTAACATATGTATTAAAGTATTTAAAACACCATTGACATGAAAACTGAAATTGTTGGAATGCACACATACTGATATAAATACATATACAACTATATTTGATTTTTTTTTCAATTAAATGTTAGCAAAACAACCATTCAAAAACATTAGTTCCAAACTTTGAGTAAGGAAAACAACGTTGTTACAGTCATTTGTGGCAACTTAAAACCATTTGTGGGTTTAATTGGCATCGCTTAAATCATTTTTTAGAGTATTTGATGTCAAAAGAAGTCCCAGAAGGCCTTATGCAGCACTCTGTTGAAGTTATAAATATAAGTTTTCTATTTTTTTTTTCAAAAAATAAATTAGCAATAGTGTACACAGCTAATGTAGTCTAAGACCTCACACTCAAGAGACCCCACTAGGCATGACCTATCCTCATCGAGTTTCCAAAAATCGTTACCATTTGAAAGGTGCTTGAAATGAGTAATTTACCCTCCTTGAGTTTCAGAAAATTGTTTTCATAAATGAAGAGTAAAACGCTTAAGAAAGGTTGCCTACCACTTTTGGGTCTCTAATTAGGGTTGTCAGGGGATAAAAGGTGCCTAAGTCAGATAATTTACCCCTCATCGCGTTTCCCGAAATTGTCATAAATAAAGAGTAAAAGTTGTAAACGAAATGCATAAGTAAGGTTGCCTACCCTTTTCTGGTCTCTAATCAGGGTGGTTAGGGGCTAAAAGGTGCCTAAAAATGAGTAACTTACCCTCATCGAGTTTCGACATAAGTTATGCAAAAAAATGTAGGTAAAAAGATTACGAAAATTGATAGTATAGGGTCGCCCAAGCGAAAGTGGTCTAATCATAGGGTTGTCACTGTTCAAAGTTTCAATAATTGAAATTCTTATAGTGAATAACGAACTTAGTAACTAATTTTTTCCCCACAAATGTGGTCTAGTTTGAAAGATTCATGGTTTCAACATTGTACAAAAACTGTCTCTTACAAGAAATAGAATATTTTTCCTAGAAAAAAAATACTGTAGTTTATTAAACACTTAAACAAATTAAATAATTAAACAATTATGCTGGCTATAGTTAAATCTGGTAAGGAAAGAACTGAATGGTTAAGTGTGGAGAGGACAGTGTAGGTAAGGAACTTTTTAGGATCCTCAGAAGTTTTTAGATAAGTATCACAAGTAATATTTAGGGCAATATTTGTCACTAACTATTTGTCTTCGAAGTATTACTTCTTGGTTTCTCTAATAAAAATGTGCAACTGATTTATTTCCTTATGAAGCATGCATGACTGGCTATTTTTTTTTAGTATACCTTCCTGATTATCTTGTTGAACATGAAACCTGTTAGTCCTTTTCTGGAATTTTCAACTATGGATGCTTTTAAGATGACTTCAAAAGGACCTGTTCTTACATTTTTCAAAAACCATGAATTATGGAGGTTTCTGATGCAGTTTAAAAAGTTTCTAAACTTGTTCAAGAAAACTTTTAGTTATGGTGTTTATAGAGATTTGAGAAAACAATATCAAAGAATGGAATCTCAAAAATAGACCAGAAGAAAAAAATAATTTTAACGCTAACTATGGTGATAAAAAAGTCAATTAATTACTAGTATCAATGCAAACAATTAGAGCATTGAATATGAGAAATATGTTATTTGTGATGTAAAAAGCGATGGAATCAATGCAACCTCATGTGAATGCAAAGAGTGAAATGCACAAATGAAACAAACTTAAATGCAACACTTAGCTATATTGAAGAAAATTGAATAAATAAAATATGGCTGTATAAGACATTTTAAAAACTATGTACAAATATATTTCACACAAAATCATCTTTAATATAGGGTATATGTGAAATAAAATTACAAAAGTAACGATTTAAAATGTTCCAGTTCACTATATTGATAACAAGGTCAATTAACTGTATATGCTATGATGTTTACTTATTCACAACAAAATATCTATCACTATAAAGAGAGACAAACACTGAACTTTTGTGCACTATGTAGTTTCTTTTTTACCACATGCTGGTACGAAATTGGATTGTCTAATTTCAATATAATTTCGAATTTAAAGTTTTCATTTGCAACAACAATTTTTTACATATATATATATTTATATAATGCACTATACTTGCAAAACACAACAACGTTATTCTATCATTTCTTTGTAAAGCACTTACATTTCCTATGCAGGAACTCATGGCATTTGCGAATGAAAGAAATTTCATTCACTTATTGAATGATACAATAAACATAAATATATTAACAGGCAAAAACTTTTATCTTTTTTGCTTTCCTTTCATACTCAAAATGTGTGTCCACAAAAATAGTTGCTAAAGTTTTACATAACAACTGGAAAATCGTCCGTCAAGGTATGACGGGTGAAAATCGCTTCTACATTTAAACGAAGCAGTTGCCTGCTTGATTATATTTTGATAGTTCAAATTTTAAACCCTAACTCCAGTGGATCAACCCTAAACTCCAGTGAATAGCGTTCATTGTTGACCTTTTTTTGGTTTCTTCATTCTCCTAAAATGACAGTCTCATCAGTAAAACATTTAAGTTTCCAGATCCAGTTCAGCCTTGTCAAAACAAAGCATTTTCATGCATGTCAAACATTAACAAAAAATATTATCAAATGATCATGCTGTGGCGCGTGTTTCATTGTTGGTGACCTCAGGTGGCTACTCAATCATTTGCTATTATATATTTGACGATTATTCATTCATTAAAATTTCCAAGTAAATTATGCTGGTAATATGCCAAATATTTATGCCTGAAAAGTCATCGATTTAAAAACTTTGATGGTTGTGGTGTAATTCACATTGGATTCCCTTATTTTTTTCGTTTGTTTCGATTTCGCGCAGGAGATTTCCTCAGAGCGAACTTTTGATCTAACCCGGTCTGTGATTTTAGAAAAGTGATGACGTCAGAGCAGACGGTTATTTCGTATGTGGCGCCAGTGTCTTTTTCCCCGCGATCATAGGCTGCCGAATATGGTAATGCTTTGTTTAAGAGTTTTGATTTGTGCATTTCGATCACCCGTTTTGTTATCGGTGTAACGGACTTTTTCGCTTGCCACGTAATTTGCTCGCATATTTCGGGAGTTCATAATTTTCCTCCGTGCTGTGTTGACGTGCGCGGGGCTTGTTTGTTTTTTTAGCGGATGTGCCGTTTCCCGCTATGTCTGGCCAAACTTCCCGATTTTGAGCCGGGGATGTTCATTATGTCCCCAACCTGCCTGCATGTGTGTGCTTGATGTTTTTGGATGTTAGTTCGCATATTATGATGGCCTAAATTGGATCTGATAATGTATTATCATTGTGTGCTGATGATGTTTCGTCCCAGTGCTGCCGACCGGGCATCGCACGGCTTGTGTGCCAATTTTTGTGACCTCATTCAACTTGGTGAAAATAAACTTCCTTATTTACCATTCTAAACTTTTGTGTGGACTTTTCATGTTTGGATTTCAGCGGGCCTGCGAGGCGAGATCACATGATGGGTGAGACACTTCCAATTTATTTCTGTAATTACGTAACTTAAAAGTGCCAACTTTAGTTATCTTTAAAAGTGCTTGACCTGTATGATGATGTCATGTGTGTCTGATTGTCCCCGTCATATAATTCTCACACTTACGAGTTGTACGCTTCATTGGTCAAGGGGTTCTTGTGATTGTCGTGGTTGCAAGACTCCGGCTTGGGTTCAATGCACCCACTATACGATACGGTTGCCTTTCAAATTAATTTCCCCCCTCACCTTGGGGGATCTACACGACATTTTTGGTGCGTGACCAGTCCCTTTTTGGGGGTGTGACAAAAAAAATTTTTTTTTCTAAACAAAATGAATAATTTGTGTGAAGAATTTTGCTGGGTTAATCAGACTCAAAATGTTTTTTGGGGGTCTAGAGGTGCAAATTTTTTTTGATATGTTCAATATGCATTTTGATATGTTGACATGACTAAAAATATTTGATTTGTGAATATTGTAAAAAAAAAGAAAAATTCTCGGAAGTGATAATCATGAAAAACAGAAATCATATTCGCAGAAATAGTGCACCTCGTGCTGTTATTTCTAACGGTACAAATAATGTGAATCCAAATGTAAACACAAATGTTACACAAAACCCTCAAAACGTTTCAAGGTCTCCTAATGTAAACAAATCGCCTTTTATGTTGCATGTAAACAATTTTAGTGGTGATTCCACTCAGGTTGAATATTTTGTAGAGCAAGTAAAAGATATAATTGAAGTTAATTCTTGGCAAAATAAGAAGGGAGTGCTATATTTAAAAAGTAAATTGACAGGAGCAGCACTCAAATATATTTTGGAAACACCTGATTTACGCTATTCTGATTCAGTAGAAAAAATAACTGATGCTTTGTTGACATTTTTCAAGCCGGTCACAAATATTTATTCTATGAAAGATTTTCATGCCCTTTGCATGGAAGAATCAGAGTCAATTTTGAATTTGGCTCATAGAATAAAATTAATTACCACTAATGTTTTCAAAATTAAAAATCCAGAATTCCAGAATGAGATAATGTTGCAGAAATTGCTATCCACTATCCCTTCAGACTTTAGATCCAAAATTTTGGAGTTGAACATAAAGTCTTTTGATTCAGCTGTAAACAAAATTGAACAATTGCAACAATTAGAACGAGATGTTCAGTCTTATGACCAACCTCAATTTTCTGATGAACAGGTAGTAGCTCTTAACAAAAAAATCGTGTTTTTAGAAGAGCAGTTAAAAAATGTTGAAAATCTCAATGCAAATTCACAAATGAACTCTGATGATTGTTTACCTAGAAAAAAGTTGTTTACCTCTGTGGATGATTTGTCTGATGTTGATGAAATTCCTTTAAAGCGTTCTGATCAAAATGGTGTGTTTCATGGGAAACAAAAATTTTGTAATGATAGAGAAAGTGCTAAAATCATTTGTAATTTTTGTGGTAAATTGGGGCATGTTCAATCAAAGTGTTTTCAATTTTTGAAACAATTTAATAACAATGTGAGATTTCAAAATAAGTCGTTGTCGAGAAATTTTAATAATGCAAATGCTAGATTTGATAATTTGTATCGGAGAAGAAATGAACGTTTTCCTTTGCATGAAAATAAGGAGAATAGTCAGGTTAATTTTTTGAGTTACTCAGAAATTCTTAAAAATAAGGTGACATATAATGATGTGGGAACTCAATTTTCTCCAATTAAAAGTGTTCAGTGTTCGCAGACTGTTCGCGTTGACACAATTCAAAATTCTGTCCCACTGACATCACAGAATTCGTGCCAAATGCAAAATCAGACACCAATGGTAAATTTTGAACATCATGTTCCAAATAGAAGTCTGTCGGTACAAAATCCAGAGCCCAGATTTCAGTTCCCACAACCTATTCATAACACTGTTGAATTGTTACCAAATTACAATTGTAATTTCATACCTAACAATTTTCCCATGGTTAATAATTCATATTCAGGTGGAGGTAATTCTTCATTGGTTCAACCAGTTGTTGAACACAGAGCAAATTTTGCTAACCATAATGTTGTTAATGGACAAAATTTTATGAACTCTAATGAAAATACACAAAATGTCCATAATGGTAATAATGCTGGTTACAATGTACACAATCGGGTTATTCCACCTCCTCCTGGTTTTAACTTGTCATTTTTGCCTGAAAATAATGATGTGATGTCACAACCACCTGTTTTTGACAATTTAATGCCTTTTCATCAAAATTTAAGTGTGATGGGCAATAATCCTGTTAATCATAGTGCTTTTCTATCTGATGTGACTCGCTCTAGTGGTTATAGTTGCTCGAAACCTGTTAGAAAGTCTACCGGTGTCATTAAATTGGGTAAAACTCTTGCAACTCAAACTTCTCCTGTGAAAAATAATTCCTCATTGTCGGTTGAAGCTCAGGAATTTATTCCTGCTGCTCTGGTAAATGTAAGATTACAAAGTTCACATCATGAGGACTTGTCAAATAAGTTACCATTGGTCAAAGTTCAAATTTCTAATTTGTTTTTTCCTTTTTTAATTGATTCTGGAGCTAGTCTAAGTATTTTGAGTGATGATGTTGTCCAGAAAGTTAAACAAATTGTCAAAATCAAAAATTTAGGAAGAAGAATAACTGTATCCATTGTGAATTCCAGTGTAGATTTTATTTCATGTGTAGAATTCTCATTTAAAATTCAAAGTAATTTCTTTCGTCATTCTTTCTACACGATGAATATCAGAGATAATTCTCCATTTGTGGGAATTCTTGGTTATGATTTCTTGACTAAACATAACATGTATATTCTCCCTAAAGAGAATGTATTATTTTATGACGGTAACAAATTTCCTTTGTTGAGGAGCCCTCATGAACTTGACAACAATGTGAACTTGTGTAATAATTGTAGTGCTTACACATCTCCCAGTTTGGAAGCAATGAATAGAGTTCAGGTTTTTTCTAAACAGTTTGTTGAACCAAAACAAACAGCTCTCATTAAAGTTTTTGCTCATGGGAAGTTAGACAACAAATCACATTTTTTGTTTACAATTTGTGATTCGGTAAATTCAGTTAAAATTGAAGACTCAATAATTGCTATTGATGAGGACCCGTATGGGCAGCTGTGCAAGAAAAATTCTTTTTATCTATATGTTGAGAACCATTCTTCCCAAAAAGTTCATCTCAATAAAAACATGACTTTGGGGCATTTGAGTCAAATTGACCATATTCAGGAGATTGAGAATAAAAATAATGAGCATTCACTGAACTTTATTCAGGCGTCTAGTGAAGTTGTGCAACTCAGGGAAAAGGAATTTAACTTGGAAAATTTTAATTTGGCTCATTTAAAGGATAATCAACTGTCTGACATGCAAAATTTGTTGAAAGAAAATACACAGTGTTTTTCAAGTTCTTTGAACTCTCTCGGTCATTCAGACAGAATCAGAGTTGATTTTCAATTCACTCATGATTATCCAATTAAGGCGCTTCCTTTCCCCATACCTCAGAGTCTTCAAGAAGAAGCTAAAAATCAGTTAAATCAATTACAAGAGGCTGGCGTGATTTCTAGGAATTTATCTAACTATGGTTGCCCCTGTCTCCTGGTGAAGAAAAAAGATGACGGATCAGGTGTACAAAAGTACAGATTGGCCTTAGACTTAAGACTTTTAAATGCCATAATAGTTCATTCATCTTACCCGCTTCCGAAGATCCATTCCCTGATCAACTCATTGTCAGAATACAAATATTTTTCAACTTTGGACTTACATGCTGCCTATCATCAAATTGATTTACCAGAAGAGTACCGAGACAAATTTTCCTTCACTACACCTTGGGGTACTTATGCTTTTCACAGAATTCCTTTTGGCGTGGCCAGTGGAGCGAGCATACAACAACATTATTCTGACACTGTTTGTGAGCAAACAAACATGGACGGAGTGTATTCCTATCAAGATGATTTGATCGTAGGTTCCAGAACCTTTGATGAGATGAAGTCTAAGCTTCAGAAACTGTTTTCAGTCCTTAAAGACTTTAACTTGACTCTGTCACCAAAGAAATGTCATTTTTTCATGGATAAAATAGATTACCCGGGATTCCAGATTTCCCAACATAAAGTCTTGCCAATCTCGTCAAATATTGTGAAAATTACTTCCTTTCCTCCTCCAAAAACAAAGAAGCAGCTGAAGCGTTTCATTGGTATTTGCTCATATTACAGAACACTCATATACAAATTTTCTGATTTGATTCATCCATTGAATCAGTTGACCCATCCTAAAGCAGTTTTTAAATGGACAGATGAAGTAAATGAGTGTTTTCAAAAATTGCAAGAAGTGTTTTTCAAGAATCCATATATTGTTCAACCGAATTGGAATGAGAAATTCTATGTGAACACAGATGCAAGTGGACTGGCAATAAGTGGTGTGCTCTTGCAAAAGAGGGAAGGTTTGTTTATCCCAATTTCTTTCTTCTCGAAATTGCTTTCTCCAGCAGAAACAAGGTATCCTGCTATAAAGCTAGAATTGATGGCAATTGTGAAGACTCTCGAAGCATTCAAGTCATACATATTTAATCGCCACATCTTTTTATTGTGTGATGCCAAAAGTCTGAAATTTTACAGTAAAAACTCGTCTCCTGCATCTTTAACTACTCGGTGGCTAATGACTTTATCTAAATACAATTATTCCTTCTTACATTTGGCTGGTGAAAAAAATTTATTTGCTGACATGCTCTCTCGCACAGACCTTACAAATCATCAAGTTGATATAGTATCAGATCCTTCTTTGTTGCGTGATAATCGAATTAACCCTGTGGTTGACACAACTTTCGATAAGGGGGAAGTTTTACCGGAAATTGTTGAATTGTATGAGGATAATACTGGGAATTGTGTAAACACTGATGGTGCTGATCAAAATGTAAATTTTGTTGATAATGTACAGAATTCTGGTACACTTTTACAACATTGTGTTAATGTGTTGAGTTTAATTGATGTTGGAGAAAAGGAGAAAGATCCTTTGTTGCAAGTAACTCAGTCGACAATTTTAACCCTTCAAGCGGCCGTGACGTAAAATTCCTTTACCCAGCGATGTATTGAAGAGCGGCCGTGTCGAAAAATTTGGCCTTGAATATTCTGCTTCGAGAACGGCTGCGGCGTAAAATTCTATGGAAGAATATTCATGGCGAAATTTTTCGACACGGCCGCTCTTCGATACATCGCTGGGTGAAGGAATTTTACGTCACGGCCGCTTGAAGGGTTAAAAGAGCAGTTAAAAGATCCTAAATTATCTGTCATTTATAATAATATTCTTAATAGAGTTGCTCTTGAAAAACATAACAAATTTTGTATCCATCCTGAAACTTTGGTTTTAATGATGTGCAAAAGTAATTCATCTAATGATGATCAGGAAAATTTGAAAATTGTCATTCCTGACTCTTTAAAAGCTGAAGTTTTAAGTATTGCTCATCATTCACATCTTGGCATAAATAAGACTTATGCATTTTTAACTAAAAATGTTTATTGGGAGAGAATGTATGTTGACTGCTTAAATTACTGTGCTAGTTGTACTAAGTGCATTCAGGCAAAGCCTCATCGGATAAACAAAGCACCCTTTCAGGAAACCTTTTCACCTGTTAAATGTAATCAACTAGTGACACTCGACATTGTTGGACCTCTTGGCAATAACAAATATATCTTAACTGTCATTGATGCCTTTTCGAGACACTTAGAGTTGTATATTTTGAATAATATAACTGCTGTGTCAGTTGCTAAATCTTTCTTTAAATACGTCACTTTGTTTGGCAGACCTGAATTAGTTTTGACAGATCTTGGTCGTCAGTTCAATTGTGAACTGTTTGCTAAATTTAATCAGCTTTTTAATATACAATTAAGGCATACAACGTCGGCAAATGCCCAGGCTAACACTCTGAGTGAAAGGGTGAACTTGTCCATTAAAACTTCAATTAAAGCTTTGCTAGCTTCTGGTCTTGATTTTGATTATGCTGTTGATGTTCATAAAGCCTGTTATAACGCGTCCACACATTCAACTACTGAATTCTCTCCTAATCTCGTTCACTTCGGTCGGGAGTTGTCTTTGATCACAGACATTGTTAATTTCAATATTAATCCATCTTTGGATTCCGCTTTTGAATTGCACAAGCTTTTAGAGCAACTTCAATTTGTGTATCGTGAAGTCTACCGGAATTCTGTAACTAAAAAGTTGGCACAAAATCAAAGTCATAATGAAAATTGTAAACCTCGTAATATTCAAGCTGGTCATCTTGTGTACTTGAAGTCGAAAAACAAGTACAAACCTTCATATGATGGCCCATATTTTGTTAAAAAAGTGATCTCACCCGTATTGCGTCTTATTCAGGAATTGAATAACAAGCAGGCATCATTGAAGAAAATACATGTAAACCGTTTGGTGAAGTTCCAAAAAAGACAATCACATTTGGGTGGTGAACAATTTGGGAATAAGAACAATGATGTTGGGAGACCGGAATCTCCTATCCCATTTCAGGTACCTGTGAATGCTGATGTGGTTCCTGCTGTGCGACCCCAGAGCCCTGATGCTTCCGCCGGACCGTCTTCGGTTCCTGATGCCGTTCCCGTGCCTGACATCCAGAATGATGTCGGAGCTCCTGTTCCCCAGCATGATCCTGTACCGGTGCAACAGACCAGATCCCCATACCAGCTTCGGCGACGTTGAGTGGCTGGATGTGCGCTGCCGCCGCTGTGTCCCTGTGGCTCCTTCTGCTGACCGCGATAGTGATTGGGCCTCTGAAATAATAGTGCTTAATGATCCTGTCTCTATCTACCGAGTGCCTGTATGTTTCGAATTTCACATTAAAGAAAAAAATCGCGATAAAGAGGTTTTGAGATACGGGGCTTTAAGAAACTTTTTATACATGTCAAAGCTGTGAATTTCACCACTTTACTCTTCTTCCAAGAAAGTGCGCGAAATGACTGTCCTTTGGTTAATCTTCCTGGAAAGCCTTCTCGTGTGTGTCATAGGTGGTCATAGTCAAAACGACCTAACCAGAGTATCCATTGCAATCACATTGATTTTTCAGCCAGTTTTACTTTGTAATCTTTTGGAAACGTGCAGTCTGTTTAAAATAGTACATTCTAATTGAAAGTTGTTGCATAATGAAGCGAGCAAAACCGATAACAAGCTTTTTTAAACCCAAAGAAAAAAATTAAAACGACGAAAAGGATTGCTCTAAAAATAGAAAGTTAACGTTATCTGAAGAAAACGAAGTACAGTCTGCAAAGCAGCATTAGTCCCATCGGATCCTTCTGAAGGTAATTTTATTTTAATTTAAAATAAAAACTGCATAGCATTACATGAATAAAATGTTTAAAAACGAAATGAATCTAGATTATTTCTATTAGCTTGGTTCGCATTAAAAAGTAGAAAATAAGACTTCTGTTTACAATACTCGAAAATTGCTGTTGCTCTCTCAAATAGATATTTATGTAAATTCTAAAGCAGCTAATAAAATTTAAAAAAAAGGCTTGAGAAGAGAACAGAGGGTATGCATTTGAGCGAATAACTTTCCACCGCCAATATTTCTTTCCTAACTATTTTTATTCAAATTTTATTAACTGCTTTAGAATTAGCATAAATGTAAATACATAAAAAGCAACATATAAATATAACGATATGAAAAGCAATTTCATTTTTTGCGAGTTATAATTCAAGAAGTCTTTTTTATTTTATTTCATACTTTTAGTGCAAACCAAGTTAGTAAAAATAGTCTTTATAGTCTGACCACCGATGATATTGAAAGTCAAACATCCAGTTTACAGGCGGAAATGGAAGTATCTATTAGCTTTCAGCGATGTCAGCTTTTGTAGATGTGTGTTAGCCTCTAAATTAAGCAGTCACACTGAAATGAACGGAACACGCTCATAAGAAATTTGATTTCCCCCTGATTTGGATAGACTGGTTTTGACAAGACGTTGCTAGAAAACTTCACTTTAAATTAAATGGAGGGAAAAGAAAAAAAAAAAAAAGTTGAATTTTCCATAACATTAAAAAAAAAAAATTCTTGGCTTTTGTTTTGTTTGACACAAGTATCGGAATTGTGGGACCCCATTCCAAAGTACGTAAGATTCACCTCCCTCTTATTTTTTTAATACTAAATATATATATATATATATATATATATATATATATATATATATGAAGTAACCCCCCCCCCCCGAAAGTCGGGTCTAGCTACGCCTCTGCAAGAAGATGTTTTGTTTGTAAGTAATACATGGGATTATCAATGCGATTTTTCGTATATCTCTATTTAAATTTTAAATCCACTGCACTGAACATCAAAAAAAATATTTTTCTTCTTAGTTTTCAAAAAATATAGGCGGCGCTGCAGACTCTGACTAGTGGCGGCTGTAAGAGGTAAAACTAAGATCGATCCCACTCATGTAGAATATGACCTGTTCAATGAGACATCTGCCCAGTGGCGGATTGGTTGAAAAAATCGGCCCAGGCGTTAAGAGATGTAGCGGCATCATAGCTCTCATAGATATTAAATTTTACCTAACGATTGGGATATCACTTAAATATGAGGAAATTATTCTTAACAACTAAATATGCTTTACTTAAACAAAATTTAACAGATATGAACACTTCTGCGCTTTAATGGTGAACAAATTGATACAGTATTAGCTAAACTTTATTTTGGGGGGAAATTGTGATTGTAATTGTCCATTTAAGTATTTTTATAATGCCCAGAACTTGATTGAATATTTCCTTAATGATAACACTGCTTGTCTAGTATGTTCTTTTCTGCAGTCATAACAAGTAACTTAATTGCCCTGTTAATTACTGGGCCCTGTCATAAACATCACCTTTTTTTATGCTGCCATATCCTGACGGCCCCCAGACTCGATGCGAGGTGAAAAACCTGGTGGGAGGGATCGGATACGAGTTTGGCAACCTTTTAATATTTTTTCAAACGCATGCATCAATACAAAGAGAGAGAGAGACAGAGAGAGTGGACGTAGCTTTCTGGCTTCTGGAAGTCATTAAAGTATTAGCAATATAAACTTAATGGAAAGATTAACATTGAGTCTGAAATAGGGGGTCCGAGGGGTCTCCCCATGGAAAATTTTCGAAATTGTAGTCTTAAAAACTCAATTTTAGACAATATTTGGTGATGTTAGGGGAGCGTAGGTTCAGGGTTTCTCCTGCTGCAATTTTTCAGAAGTGGAAAAACAAAAACAGAATTTTAAATTATCTTCGAGTATATGGTATGACGAGAGGTTCCAGGGGCTCTCCTCTGAAATTTTTAAAAATATATTAGCTCTGAAAACGCAGTTTTAGAAGATCTTTGGTGATTTTAAGTCCAAATAGATTCCAAGGTCATCCACCAGAAAATTTTCAAATTGATGTCTTAAAAGCCTTTTTTAGTAAAGACTAGGACACCGGCAGTAATTCGAAAATTAAGTTCCAAAAACGAAATTTTTGCTGACCTTCAGTGATGATAGGAAAAGGAGTTTTCAGGAGGCTCACCCCGGAAACGTTTCGAAATTGAAGCACTAAAAACGAGATTTAGAATGTTCTTCATTGATGATGCCGAGAGAGAGGATGGGACGGGGTACTTTCCCAGAAAATTTTTGATACTGTTAATTTAAAAACAGTTTTAGACCATCTTTGGGAATGTTAAAAAAAAATGGGAGAGGTTCGCGTACTTTCCTCCAGCAAATTTTCGAAACTGGATGCTCCTCAATGGGATTTTAAGATTGCATATTTTAAAATAATTTTACGTAAAAAAAATGTTTTGTCACTTTTATTCCAATTGTTATAAACAGGGTCGCCGAGAGCAAAAGCGGATCCGGGAAAAAAATGACAAAGGTCAATTTTTTCACAAGCCTCCTTCAGTTGCATTTTACAGCAATTGTGAATTGTCATTTATAAATAAAAGCCTCAAAGAGACCAAAGGTATTTTACCTTTTAACGACCGCTAAAGTTTCCCTGTTTTGTTTTTTTTTTAAAAATTTATTCATTTATTTTTTATTATACCACTAAAAATATATTGGCAGCCTCAGAGCCCGACTAACTAAAAGTCAGGCCCTAGGCCCACATTAATTTGGAGGCCCCCTAAAGACTTGCAGTGTTTGATTTACATTTTTAAAGCACGAATGCACTTTTGGAGGCCTCTATACACAACTTTGTATAAATCACTTATGGGCATTTATGAATCCCCTTTGGGCCCCCTCATATTCGTGACCAAGCAAATTCGTTACTGGCAGAATGATTAAAAATTCCCCTTTAAAGAAGTTTTTTTCCAATTAATAAGTCATATTTTTTTATTTTTTAAAAAATACATGTATTTTTCATATCGTTGGAATGCTATGCATAATTCTTTAAAAAATGTGGGGCCCCTTAGGATTATGGGGCCCCAGGCCTAGGCAGCCTGTGTTGTAATCAGGTCCTGGGCAGCCCCATTTCAGAAATTCCCCCTCTAACCCTCTTGTGGTGACGGCCCTACCTCCCTCCACCCGCAAGCTTTAGCCCATGCGTAAAAAGGAGCCGAGTCTGTGTTTTGCGAATTTGCGCTATTCTAAACACTTGCGAGCAAAATTTACATTTTGCTGTTAGTAGACAGGTTCGAAAGACTTTGCTGTTGATCGGCCCCAAGCATGACCGGCCCTTCGGGCAAATGCCCGGTTGCTCGCCGGCTGTATCCGCCACTGCCTGCCTGCCTTTTCGGCGCAAAATTGAAAATTTTACCTTTTTGGATAATTTCTTAAATCAAGGGTGGCGTATTCAAGCTCTAGAGCTGGGAATTAATTATCAGGAATAGACTGATTAAAAAGAGAGAGAAAAAAGAGAAACTAATAAATAGCAAACTTACTTTGTCCAACACCTCCTCTCAAACTGAAATCGATTGGATTTCTTTACAGTTTATCATCTAAATATGCATTTAGGGTGATTTTTTTTTTTTTAATTTTAAAAAATCCCGAGTCAAATAAATTTTTTAGCTGCAGAAAATATTTCTCTTTTCAAAACCAATGTACTCTCCAGACAGATTAGACTAGCTCAGATTACTGAAAGATTAAAAATATTTTCGCTTATGTGAGTCTTTTCCCGATTCTTGTAAGGGTCATTCCATGTCAAGTGATACAAAGTTTTTCTCTCACCTTTTTGTATTTCCTTGAAGTTTGGCTCATCAATTGTACCCTTCGAGTTAATAAAAATTCCAAATTTTTAGATTTTTATCTCTATTATTTTTTCATTTATGAGACTTTGATTTTTCGAAAAACCCTCTTTTTTTCATGGATGCTTGAACATAAAATGGACGATAACTCAGCACCCAATATAGATAGAAAGCTTTGGTAAAATGTATTTTGAAGTACATTAGTTGCTGTTTAATAAGATATGCAACGTGACTAAGTTCAGAAAAAATTTCATTTTAACAAAATGAAATTTAAATTTGAAACTTAAATTTCTGAGGAAACGTACAATGATTTTTTTTTAATAAAAATTCTTAAAAATGTGTGCGTGTTTTATCTTTATTTGTGCAAATTTCAAGTTGGGATCTCAATAAGATCATATTTTTATGAATTTTTAAATAAAATTTGACATATGAAATAATGATTTTTCAGATTCTAACTAGTTAAATATGGGGTTCTCTTACTGGGGATATTCTAGTAAGTAGTAATTGATCACGACTATGCTTGAAATAAGCTGACTTTGTAGATTGGCACCTCCTCCCCTCCGCCACACAACCACTTTTTATCTTTTTTTTCCCCAAAACTGTATTAAAAAAAAAAAAAAAGCTGGCACGCGTAAGAGTTATAATCATAATAAACTGGGACGCATGCTGCTAAACATCAGTAGCGACTAAGGCTTGTAAATGGAAGGGGGGGGGGCGTCATAAAACTAAAAGTCAGAAAAATTTTAACAAACAAATAGAACCACTCATTTGCAGCTTTTTTTCCCCCTTTCCGTAAGTGGGACGGTAGGGTGAGGGGAGGGGGGGGGGGGCAATCTGGAATGAAGATTAACAACATGCTCAAACTAGCAAAATTTGTTTGTTCTATAACTGCTTTTAATATATGTAAAAATAGATCTCACTTCATTACTCTCCTTTACAACTGAAATTAAAAAGAAAACTAGCATTAAAGAAAAGAAAAAAACCGCTGCACTCCAAAAGTTGTAAAAAGACAGTTAGCTTTATGCTGACAGACATATGATTTGATACTTAGATTTATTTTTAGTTTAGTGTGAAAAGAATGGAAAAACACTGAAATAACACGGGGGGAAACACTACTATTTTGCTATGAGCAAACTATTTCCTTCCTCCCTCCAAAATTGAAGGTTAGTGCAGTGGTAGGGGATGAAACGAATCATAACTTTCCTTATCAGATAGTGAATTAATCAAGTACACTTTGTGAAGTTCGGATTGAAAAAGACACACTTGGTCTGAAAAAAAAAAAAAAAAGCATCAGGTGAGGGGTGATACTAGTATAGTGTTTACTGTATGTTTAGGTGGGAGAGGGAGGGTAATGTACTTCGTCTTGCTTTAAAAAAGAACAGTTACCAATTTTTAATACGTTTTCTATTCATTTTGTTTTATTTTATTCATTTATTTGTTTTTTACATTTTGAAAAAAAAAAAAAAAAAAAGAAGTGGTGGTGCGGGGGTGGGGTGCTGTTTTTTGCTTTAAAGAAGAAAATTTTACGATTTTTTTTAACAATTTGAAAACACTTAGAAAAAAAAACATTAAAAGTGGTGGTGCGGGGCGAGGGGGGTTGGGGGTTTACCAATTTACAAATTCATGCCAGCTTATTTCAAGCATAGTCATGATCAATTACTACTTACTAGACCATCTCCAGTAAGAGAATCCCATATGTAACAAGTAAGAATCTGAAAAATGTCATTATTTCATAAGTCAAATTTTGTTTAAAAATTCATAAAAATATGATCCCATTGAGATCCTAACTTGAAACTTTACACAAATAAAGATTAAAATACACGCAAAGTTTTGAGAATTAAAAAAAAAATCATTATACGTTTTTTGAAAAATTTAAATTTCATTTTTTAAAAATGAAATTTTTTTTGAAATTAGTCATGTTGCATATCCTTATAAACAGCAACTAATGTACTTTAAAATGCTTTTTACCAAATCTTTCTATCTATATTGGGTGCAGAGTTATCGTCTATTTTATGTTCAAGCATCCATGAAACTAGTATGTTGTGTCCATCACGAAACTTTCTATATCTTTTTTATAATTTTGATCCCTCCCCAAGCTTGATGAGGAAGCAATATTCCCAACAAAAACAAAATTACACACACCAAAACTTGGTGACCATCCAAATTCCCGATTTATCTCAAAAGCAAAGCATGAAAATTGAAAAAAGTTTTGCTTAAAATAATTACAAACATTTATTTGTTAACAAACACAAGATTGCAACAGTTAAAAAGTTTAAATCGCGATTTTCTGGTCATTTTCCAACAATTAAAATCGTGCGAAATACGCAGAGGACAGTCTATTAGGATTTATATTTTTTATTGTTGTAATTATAAAACTATTTTTATTCCCAAAAATAAATGGATAAGTAAAGAAATCAGCCCCCCCCCATGGAGTGATTGGCGCCAAAACTGAACCAACACCTGTTTACATATGGATTCACATTTATTCCAACTTTCTTCCAGAATGTAGCATTGCTTCTTGAGATATGACACTTACAATGGAAAAGAAAGAACATTCGATTGCACCACCCCCTTTTCAGCTGTTGCCGCCAAAATAGAATCAGCTCTTATACCTTCTAAGGGCGACTTGTCGATAAATTTTTGTTTGATTCCCTTCCTTTCATTATTTCTTGAGATACAGCAGTCACAATTGACGACAGAAAAAGTTCTATAGCTTAACCACCGTTTGAGCTATTGACAACAAAATTGAATCAACATCTGTACTTGTTAGGGGCAACATGTGTACCAAATTTTGTTTGATTCTGCCAGTTACTTCTTGGGGAACAGCAAGCACGCGTAACTCAAGAAACGTCTAATTGCTCCACCCCCTTGTAGGAATTCGCGCCAAAAAACAATGGGCACAAGTACACATAGGGGCACATATGTGTACCTAATTTCGTTCGATTTCATGCGGTAGTTTTCGCTACAGAGCGAACACAGAAAACTGGTCGCACATACGTGACACACACAGAGACATTTTCCAAAAATGGTTGAAATGGACTCGGCACACCTCAAATTGTTCTAATTCGTCAAAATTTGAAAATTTGCACGAATCCAATACTTTCTTCTATATATTAGGTATAGAAGAAAGTAAAAAGAGGGTTTTTCGAAAAATCAGTCTCATCGATAAAAAAATAAAATCGATAAAAATCTAAAAATTTGGACTTTTGATTAACTCAAAGGGTACAATTGATGAGCCAAATTTCAAAGAAATACAAAAAGGTGAGGGAAAAAATTTCCCAAATTTTGCATCACTTGACATGGAATGACCCATAAATAGTTTTATAAAAAACTTAATGAGTCATTCCACGTCAACTGATCTGATTTTCAAATCGTCCCAGCTTGACCATCATCAGCGAATCGGATGAAATTTTATAGAGGTGTAAAGATGCCTTTGAAACAAACTTATGCAAATTTTCAGCTAAAGAAATCCAAATCCTGAGGACCTAAGATCTCCCATATAGACTCGCGAAAAAGCGAGGTGGAAATTTCTTTCCTAGATTTTAGGTTGTGATAAATTTTGAACAAAACTAATTCAAAGACCGTAATTTGTAATTCTGACAAAATACTAGTTTTTTATGTGTTACAATTACAAAGCGTAAATATTAACTTTGTAAAACACATTGTCAACCAAAGTGACCATTAAAATACTTCACATGAAAAATTGTTTCAGTGCACTGTAATTCAAATTTGTCACCTTGCATTTTCTTTTCTTACTTCCATTAAAAAGATTTTTTACTATCAAAAACAGTTAATTTTCGATGGTTTCTTTCAGATAAGGATGTAAAAATGAGTTTAAAATACTGAGTCTTATTCACAAGGAAAGCTTGTCACGGGTCATTCTTCAAAAAGTAACTTTTCTGTCACACGCCTTTTACAGTAAAAACGTTAAGGAACAATTCATTTAACAGTGATTTTCAATTTCATCAAAAATATATCTATTTAAACCTACCAACAATTTTTATTTTAGTATATTTTTGGTTCACAACATGTGAATTCTCACTTCCGTGGCATGTCACACCCCTTGTGTGACTGTTTATGTTGCTTAATAACTTGTTGAATTAAAAGTATATACATATTTATTTATTATTCCTTTCACAAATGTCTTAAATACTATTTGTTTAAGTATATTTAATTTTTTAATATTGTGTTTTAGTTCGTTTTAGTAGGACAAGGAGTCACATGTTACACAATAAATTCTCACCTCCATTACCGAAACGCAAAATACCATTACTCATTAACATGTGGCAGTAATGACATCAAATTTTATTTTCATAAGAGCACATAGTACTCTTTCTTTTTTTTTTTCGATAAATATCACAAAACATGAAAAAAATAGCCTAAAATTGTAAAAAGTCGCCAATTTTTGAAAAATAGTCACTTTCAGGCCATTTTTGATTAAAGAAAAATTGCCATAGTCGCTTACGGTCAAAAATAGTCGCAAAAGTCACCTTTTTAGTCACCAGTGGCAACCTTATAAATTGAAGATAAAGCATAAGACTGAGATTAGGGAAAATCTCGCACCAGCCTACATAAATTGAACATTAAGGTTCATAAAGAGGTTCACAAATATATGTGAGTGTGTGTGTATATATAAACAAGTTAAAAGTTAGAAGCAATTGAACAAAAATTTAAAAAATGTAGGATAATAGGAAAAAACCCAAATCAAGAATGGATTACACATTTTATTGCATTTTAATAACTAAATGTACAAGACGACAGAATGAAATTTAATCTTCAGAAAACAATCAATGAGATTAATTAAAAATCACTTAGCCATACAAGGAGTTAAAAGTTAGTGATAGAAGTTAGAACTAACATATGTATTAAAGTATTTAAAACACCATTGACATGAAAACTGAAATTGTTGGAATGCACACATACTGATATAAATACATATACAACTATATTTGATTTTTTTTTCAATTAAATGTTAGCAAAACAACCATTCAAAAACATTAGTTCCAAACTTTGAGTAAGGAAAACAACGTTGTTACAGTCATTTGTGGCAACTTAAAACCATTTGTGGGTTTAATTGGCATCGCTTAAATCATTTTTTAGAGTATTTGATGTCAAAAGAAGTCCCAGAAGGCCTTATGCAGCACTCTGTTGAAGTTATAAATATAAGTTTTCTATTTTTTTTTTCAAAAAATAAATTAGCAATAGTGTACACAGCTAATGTAGTCTAAGACCTCACACTCAAGAGACCCCACTAGGCATGACCTATCCTCATCGAGTTTCCAAAAATCGTTACCATTTGAAAGGTGCTTGAAATGAGTAATTTACCCTCCTTGAGTTTCAGAAAATTGTTTTCATAAATGAAGAGTAAAACGCTTAAGAAAGGTTGCCTACCACTTTTGGGTCTCTAATTAGGGTTGTCAGGGGATAAAAGGTGCCTAAGTCAGATAATTTACCCCTCATCGCGTTTCCCGAAATTGTCATAAATAAAGAGTAAAAGTTGTAAACGAAATGCATAAGTAAGGTTGCCTACCCTTTTCTGGTCTCTAATCAGGGTGGTTAGGGGCTAAAAGGTGCCTAAAAATGAGTAACTTACCCTCATCGAGTTTCGACATAAGTTATGCAAAAAAATGTAGGTAAAAAGATTACGAAAATTGATAGTATAGGGTCGCCCAAGCGAAAGTGGTCTAATCATAGGGTTGTCACTGTTCAAAGTTTCAATAATTGAAATTCTTATAGTGAATAACGAACTTAGTAACTAATTTTTTCCCCACAAATGTGGTCTAGTTTGAAAGATTCATGGTTTCAACATTGTACAAAAACTGTCTCTTACAAGAAATAGAATATTTTTCCTAGAAAAAAAATACTGTAGTTTATTAAACACTTAAACAAATTAAATAATTAAACAATTATGCTGGCTATAGTTAAATCTGGTAAGGAAAGAACTGAATGGTTAAGTGTGGAGAGGACAGTGTAGGTAAGGAACTTTTTAGGATCCTCAGAAGTTTTTAGATAAGTATCACAAGTAATATTTAGGGCAATATTTGTCACTAACTATTTGTCTTCGAAGTATTACTTCTTGGTTTCTCTAATAAAAATGTGCAACTGATTTATTTCCTTATGAAGCATGCATGACTGGCTATTTTTTTTTAGTATACCTTCCTGATTATCTTGTTGAACATGAAACCTGTTAGTCCTTTTCTGGAATTTTCAACTATGGATGCTTTTAAGATGACTTCAAAAGGACCTGTTCTTACATTTTTCAAAAACCATGAATTATGGAGGTTTCTGATGCAGTTTAAAAAGTTTCTAAACTTGTTCAAGAAAACTTTTAGTTATGGTGTTTATAGAGATTTGAGAAAACAATATCAAAGAATGGAATCTCAAAAATAGACCAGAAGAAAAAAATTATTTTAACGCTAACTATGGTGATAAAAAAGTCAATTAATTACTAGTATCAATGCAAACAATTAGAGCATTGAATATGAGAAATATGTTATTTGTGATGTAAAAAGCGATGGAATCAATGCAACCTCATGTGAATGCAAAGAGTGAAATGCACAAATGAAACAAACTTAAATGCAACACTTAGCTATATTGAAGAAAATTGAATAAATAAAATATGGCTGTATAAGACATTTTAAAAACTATGTACAAATATATTTCACACAAAATCATCTTTAATATAGGGTATATGTGAAATAAAATTACAAAAGTAACGATTTAAAATGTTCCAGTTCACTATATTGATAACAAGGTCAATTAACTGTATATGCTATGATGTTTACTTATTCACAACAAAATATCTATCACTATAAAGAGAGACAAACACTGAACTTTTGTGCACTATGTAGTTTCTTTTTTACCACATGCTGGTACGAAATTGGATTGTCTAATTTCAATATAATTTCGAATTTAAAGTTTTCATTTGCAACAACAATTTTTTACATATATATATATTTATATAATGCACTATACTTGCAAAACACAACAACGTTATTCTATCATTTCTTTGTAAAGCACTTACATTTCCTATGCAGGAACTCATGGCATTTGCGAATGAAAGAAATTTCATTCACTTATTGAATGATACAATAAACATAAATATATTAACAGGCAAAAACTTTTATCTTTTTTGCTTTCCTTTCATACTCAAAATGTGTGTCCACAAAAATAGTTGCTAAAGTTTTACATAACAACTGGAAAATCGTCCGTCAAGGTATGACGGGTGAAAATCGCTTCTACATTTAAACGAAGCAGTTGCCTGCTTGATTATATTTTGATAGTTCAAATTTTAACCCTAACTCCAGTGGATCAACCCTAAACTCCAGTGAATAGCGTTCATTGTTGACCTTTTTTTGGTTTCTTCATTCTCCTAAAATGACAGTCTCATCAGTAAAACATTTAAGTTTCCAGATCCAGTTCAGCCTTGTCAAAACAAAGCATTTTCATGCATGTCAAACATTAACAAAAAATATTATCAAATGATCATGCTGTGGCGCGTGTTTCATTGTTGGTGACCTCAGGTGGCTACTCAATCATTTGCTATTATATATTTGACGATTATTCATTCATTAAAATTTCCAAGTAAATTATGCTGGTAATATGCCAAATATTTATGCCTGAAAAGTCATCGATTTAAAAACTTTGATGGTTGTGGTGTAATTCACATTGGATTCCCTTATTTTTTTCGTTTGTTTCGATTTCGCGCAGGAGATTTCCTCAGAGCGAACTTTTGATCTAACCCGGTCTGTGATTTTAGAAAAGTGATGACGTCAGAGCAGACGGTTATTTCGTATGTGGCGCCAGTGTCTTTTTCCCCGCGATCATAGGCTGCCGAATATGGTAATGCTTTGTTTAAGAGTTTTGATTTGTGCATTTCGATCACCCGTTTTGTTATCGGTGTAACGGACTTTTTCGCTTGCCACGTAATTTGCTCGCATATTTCGGGAGTTCATAATTTTCCTCCGTGCTGTGTTGACGTGCGCGGGGCTTGTTTGTTTTTTTAGCGGATGTGCCGTTTCCCGCTATGTCTGGCCAAACTTCCCGATTTTGAGCCGGGGATGTTCATTATGTCCCCAACCTGCCTGCATGTGTGTGCTTGATGTTTTTGGATGTTAGTTCGCATATTATGATGGCCTAAATTGGATCTGATAATGTATTATCATTGTGTGCTGATGATGTTTCGTCCCAGTGCTGCCGACCGGGCATCGCACGGCTTGTGTGCCAATTTTTGTGACCTCATTCAACTTGGTGAAAATAAACTTCCTTATTTACCATTCTAAACTTTTGTGTGGACTTTTCATGTTTGGATTTCAGCGGGCCTGCGAGGCGAGATCACATGATGGGTGAGACACTTCCAATTTATTTCTGTAATTACGTAACTTAAAAGTGCCAACTTTAGTTATCTTTAAAAGTGCTTGACCTGTATGATGATGTCATGTGTGTCTGATTGTCCCCGTCATATAATTCTCACACTTACGAGTTGTACGCTTCATTGGTCAAGGGGTTCTTGTGATTGTCGTGGTTGCAAGACTCCGGCTTGGGTTCAATGCACCCACTATACGATACGGTTGCCTTTCAAATTAATTTCCCCCCTCACCTTGGGGGATCTACACGACATTTTTGGTGCGTGACCAGTCCCTTTTTGGGGTGTGACAAAAAAAATTTTTTTTTCTAAACAAAATGAATAATTTGTGTGAAGAATTTTGCTGGGTTAATCAGACTCAAAATGTTTTTTGGGGGTCTAGAGGTGCAAATTTTTTTTGATATGTTCAATATGCATTTTGATATGTTGACATGACTAAAAATATTTGATTTGTGAATATTGTAAAAAAAAAGAAAAATTCTCGGAAGTGATAATCATGAAAAACAGAAATCATATTCGCAGAAATAGTGCACCTCGTGCTGTTATTTCTAACGGTACAAATAATGTGAATCCAAATGTAAACACAAATGTTACACAAAACCCTCAAAACGTTTCAAGGTCTCCTAATGTAAACAAATCGCCTTTTATGTTGCATGTAAACAATTTTAGTGGTGATTCCACTCAGGTTGAATATTTTGTAGAGCAAGTAAAAGATATAATTGAAGTTAATTCTTGGCAAAATAAGAAGGGAGTGCTATATTTAAAAAGTAAATTGACAGGAGCAGCACTCAAATATATTTTGGAAACACCTGATTTACGCTATTCTGATTCAGTAGAAAAAATAACTGATGCTTTGTTGACATTTTTCAAGCCGGTCACAAATATTTATTCTATGAAAGATTTTCATGCCCTTTGCATGGAAGAATCAGAGTCAATTTTGAATTTGGCTCATAGAATAAAATTAATTACCACTAATGTTTTCAAAATTAAAAATCCAGAATTCCAGAATGAGATAATGTTGCAGAAATTGCTATCCACTATCCCTTCAGACTTTAGATCCAAAATTTTGGAGTTGAACATAAAGTCTTTTGATTCAGCTGTAAACAAAATTGAACAATTGCAACAATTAGAACGAGATGTTCAGTCTTATGACCAACCTCAATTTTCTGATGAACAGGTAGTAGCTCTTAACAAAAAAATCGTGTTTTTAGAAGAGCAGTTAAAAAATGTTGAAAATCTCAATGCAAATTCACAAATGAACTCTGATGATTGTTTACCTAGAAAAAAGTTGTTTACCTCTGTGGATGATTTGTCTGATGTTGATGAAATTCCTTTAAAGCGTTCTGATCAAAATGGTGTGTTTCATGGGAAACAAAAATTTTGTAATGATAGAGAAAGTGCTAAAATCATTTGTAATTTTTGTGGTAAATTGGGGCATGTTCAATCAAAGTGTTTTCAATTTTTGAAACAATTTAATAACAATGTGAGATTTCAAAATAAGTCGTTGTCGAGAAATTTTAATAATGCAAATGCTAGATTTGATAATTTGTATCGGAGAAGAAATGAACGTTTTCCTTTGCATGAAAATAAGGAGAATAGTCAGGTTAATTTTTTGAGTTACTCAGAAATTCTTAAAAATAAGGTGACATATAATGATGTGGGAACTCAATTTTCTCCAATTAAAAGTGTTCAGTGTTCGCAGACTGTTCGCGTTGACACAATTCAAAATTCTGTCCCACTGACATCACAGAATTCGTGCCAAATGCAAAATCAGACACCAATGGTAAATTTTGAACATCATGTTCCAAATAGAAGTCTGTCGGTACAAAATCCAGAGCCCAGATTTCAGTTCCCACAACCTATTCATAACACTGTTGAATTGTTACCAAATTACAATTGTAATTTCATACCTAACAATTTTCCCATGGTTAATAATTCATATTCAGGTGGAGGTAATTCTTCATTGGTTCAACCAGTTGTTGAACACAGAGCAAATTTTGCTAACCATAATGTTGTTAATGGACAAAATTTTATGAACTCTAATGAAAATACACAAAATGTCCATAATGGTAATAATGCTGGTTACAATGTACACAATCGGGTTATTCCACCTCCTCCTGGTTTTAACTTGTCATTTTTGCCTGAAAATAATGATGTGATGTCACAACCACCTGTTTTTGACAATTTAATGCCTTTTCATCAAAATTTAAGTGTGATGGGCAATAATCCTGTTAATCATAGTGCTTTTCTATCTGATGTGACTCGCTCTAGTGGTTATAGTTGCTCGAAACCTGTTAGAAAGTCTACCGGTGTCATTAAATTGGGTAAAACTCTTGCAACTCAAACTTCTCCTGTGAAAAATAATTCCTCATTGTCGGTTGAAGCTCAGGAATTTATTCCTGCTGCTCTGGTAAATGTAAGATTACAAAGTTCACATCATGAGGACTTGTCAAATAAGTTACCATTGGTCAAAGTTCAAATTTCTAATTTGTTTTTTCCTTTTTTAATTGATTCTGGAGCTAGTCTAAGTATTTTGAGTGATGATGTTGTCCAGAAAGTTAAACAAATTGTCAAAATCAAAAATTTAGGAAGGAGAATAACTGTATCCATTGTGAATTCCAGTGTAGATTTTATTTCATGTGTAGAATTCTCATTTAAAATTCAAAGTAATTTCTTTCGTCATTCTTTCTACACGATGAATATCAGAGATAATTCTCCATTTGTGGGAATTCTTGGTTATGATTTCTTGACTAAACATAACATGTATATTCTCCCTAAAGAGAATGTATTATTTTATGACGGTAACAAATTTCCTTTGTTGAGGAGCCCTCATGAACTTGACAACAATGTAAACTTGTGTAATAATTGTAGTGCTTACACATCTCCCAGTTTGGAAGCAATGAATAGAGTTCAGGTTTTTTCTAAACAGTTTGTTGAACCAAAACAAACAGCTCTCATTAAAGTTTTTGCTCATGGGAAGTTAGACAACAAATCACATTTTTTGTTTACAATTTGTGATTCGGTAAATTCAGTTAAAATTGAAGACTCAATAATTGCTATTGATGAGGACCCGTATGGGCAGCTGTGCAAGAAAAATTCTTTTTATCTATATGTTGAGAACCATTCTTCCCAAAAAGTTCATCTCAATAAAAACATGACTTTGGGGCATTTGAGTCAAATTGACCATATTCAGGAGATTGAGAATAAAAATAATGAGCATTCACTGAACTTTATTCAGGCGTCTAGTGAAGTTGTGCAACTCAGGGAAAAGGAATTTAACTTGGAAAATTTTAATTTGGCTCATTTAAAGGATAATCAACTGTCTGACATGCAAAATTTGTTGAAAGAAAATACACAGTGTTTTTCAAGTTCTTTGAACTCTCTCGGTCATTCAGACAGAATCAGAGTTGATTTTCAATTCACTCATGATTATCCAATTAAGGCGCTTCCTTTCCCCATACCTCAGAGTCTTCAAGAAGAAGCTAAAAATCAGTTAAATCAATTACAAGAGGCTGGCGTGATTTCTAGGAATTTATCTAACTATGGTTGCCCCTGTCTCCTGGTGAAGAAAAAAGATGACGGATCAGGTGTACAAAAGTACAGATTGGCCTTAGACTTAAGACTTTTAAATGCCATAATAGTTCATTCATCTTACCCGCTTCCGAAGATCCATTCCCTGATCAACTCATTGTCAGAATACAAATATTTTTCAACTTTGGACTTACATGCTGCCTATCATCAAATTGATTTACCAGAAGAGTACCGAGACAAATTTTCCTTCACTACACCTTGGGGTACTTATGCTTTTCACAGAATTCCTTTTGGCGTGGCCAGTGGAGCGAGCATACAACAACATTATTCTGACACTGTTTGTGAGCAAACAAACATGGACGGAGTGTATTCCTATCAAGTAGATTTGATCGTAGGTTCCAGAACCTTTGATGAGATGAAGTCTAAGCTTCAGAAACTGTTTTCAGTCCTTAAAGACTTTAACTTGACTCTGTCACCAAAGAAATGTCATTTTTTCATGGATAAAATAGATTACCCGGGATTCCAGATTTCCCAACATAAAGTCTTGCCAATCTCGTCAAATATTGTGAAAATTACTTCCTTTCCTCCTCCAAAAACAAAGAAGCAGCTGAAGCGTTTCATTGGTATTTGCTCATATTACAGAACACTCATATACAAATTTTCTGATTTGATTCATCCATTGAATCAGTTGACCCATCCTAAAGCAGTTTTTAAATGGACAGATGAAGTAAATGAGTGTTTTCAAAAATTGCAAGAAGTGTTTTTCAAGAATCCATATATTGTTCAACCGAATTGGAATGAGAAATTCTATGTGAACACAGATGCAAGTGGACTGGCAATAAGTGGTGTGCTCTTGCAAAAGAGGGAAGGTTTGTTTATCCCAATTTCTTTCTTCTCGAAATTGCTTTCTCCAGCAGAAACAAGGTATCCTGCTATAAAGCTAGAATTGATGGCAATTGTGAAGACTCTCGAAGCATTCAAGTCATACATATTTAATCGCCACATCTTTTTATTGTGTGATGCCAAAAGTCTGAAATTTTACAGTAAAAACTCGTCTCCTGCATCTTTAACTACTCGGTGGCTAATGACTTTATCTAAATACAATTATTCCTTCTTACATTTGGCTGGTGAAAAAAATTTATTTGCTGACATGCTCTCTCGCACAGACCTTACAAATCATCAAGTTGATATAGTATCAGATCCTTCTTTGTTGCGTGATAATCGAATTAACCCTGTGGTTGACACAACTTTCGATAAGGGGGAAGTTTTACCGGAAATTGTTGAATTGTATGAGGATAATACTGGGAATTGTGTAAACACTGATGGTGCTGATCAAAATGTAAATTTTGTTGATAATGTACAGAATTCTGGTACACTTTTACAACATTGTGTTAATGTGTTGAGTTTAATTGATGTTGGAGAAAAGGAGAAAGATCCTTTGTTGCAAGTAACTCAGTCGACAATTTTAACCCTTCAAGCGGCCGTGACGTAAAATTCCTTTACCCAGCGATGTATTGAAGAGCGGCCGTGTCGAAAAATTTGGCCTTGAATATTCTGCTTCGAGAACGGCTGCGGCGTAAAATTCTATGGAAGAATATTCATGGCGAAATTTTTCGACACGGCCGCTCTTCGATACATCGCTGGGTGAAGGAATTTTACGTCACGGCCGCTTGAAGGGTTAAAAGAGCAGTTAAAAGATCCTAAATTATCTGTCATTTATAATAATATTCTTAATAGAGTTGCTCTTGAAAAACATAACAAATTTTGTATCCATCCTGAAACTTTGGTTTTAATGATGTGCAAAAGTAATTCATCTAATGATGATCAGGAAAATTTGAAAATTGTCATTCCTGACTCTTTAAAAGCTGAAGTTTTAAGTATTGCTCATCATTCACATCTTGGCATAAATAAGACTTATGCATTTTTAACTAAAAATGTTTATTGGGAGAGAATGTATGTTGACTGCTTAAATTACTGTGCTAGTTGTACTAAGTGCATTCAGGCAAAGCCTCATCGGATAAACAAAGCACCCTTTCAGGAAACCTTTTCACCTGTTAAATGTAATCAACTAGTGACACTCGACATTGTTGGACCTCTTGGCAATAACAAATATATCTTAACTGTCATTGATGCCTTTTCGAGACACTTAGAGTTGTATATTTTGAATAATATAACTGCTGTGTCAGTTGCTAAATCTTTCTTTAAATACGTCACTTTGTTTGGCAGACCTGAATTAGTTTTGACAGATCTTGGTCGTCAGTTCAATTGTGAACTGTTTGCTAAATTTAATCAGCTTTTTAATATACAATTAAGGCATACAACGTCGGCAAATGCCCAGGCTAACACTCTGAGTGAAAGGGTGAACTTGTCCATTAAAACTTCAATTAAAGCTTTGCTAGCTTCTGGTCTTGATTTTGATTATGCTGTTGATGTTCATAAAGCCTGTTATAACGCGTCCACACATTCAACTACTGAATTCTCTCCTAATCTCGTTCACTTCGGTCGGGAGTTGTCTTTGATCACAGACATTGTTAATTTCAATATTAATCCATCTTTGGATTCCGCTTTTGAATTGCACAAGCTTTTAGAGCAACTTCAATTTGTGTATCGTGAAGTCTACCGGAATTCTGTAACTAAAAAGTTGGCACAAAATCAAAGTCATAATGAAAATTGTAAACCTCGTAATATTCAAGCTGGTCATCTTGTGTACTTGAAGTCGAAAAACAAGTACAAACCTTCATATGATGGCCCATATTTTGTTAAAAAAGTGATCTCACCCGTATTGCGTCTTATTCAGGAATTGAATAACAAGCAGGCATCATTGAAGAAAATACATGTAAACCGTTTGGTGAAGTTCCAAAAAAGACAATCACATTTGGGTGGTGAACAATTTGGGAATAAGAACAATGATGTTGGGAGACCGGAATCTCCTATCCCATTTCAGGTACCTGTGAATGCTGATGTGGTTCCTGCTGTGCGACCCCAGAGCCCTGATGCTTCCGCCGGACCGTCTTCGGTTCCTGATGCCGTTCCCGTGCCTGACATCCAGAATGATGTCGGAGCTCCTGTTCCCCAGCATGATCCTGTACCGGTGCAACAGACCAGATCCCCATACCAGCTTCGGCGACGTTGAGTGGCTGGATGTGCGCTGCCGCCGCTGTGTCCCTGTGGCTCCTTCTGCTGACCGCGATAGTGATTGGGCCTCTGAAATAATAGTGCTTAATGATCCTGTCTCTATCTACCGAGTGCCATGAAGGGACCTCTGATTTGTGCAAGTGTTCCTGATGATGAAGTGATCTCATCAATAGGTGGTAGTGCCTCCAGAAATTCAGTGATACGTGTTTAAATATTTTTTTTTTAGTGTATGTGCAATGGCGACTGGAACTTTTTGCAAGTAACGCGTATGAAGAAGTTGTCTTCTACAAGAAACATGGACCTTGGGGTGCTTCTTCCAAGATGAAATGCTGTCAAGTATCTTGTATATATTTTTCTTTCTTGACAAATTTTTGATTGAAAATTTTGATGTTTGCTTTTGAATTTTTTTTTAATGATGATGGATGTTGTGCATATGCGTTCCCTTTGGCTTGTGGTTGAAATTTGGAATTGTCCTTGTCACACAATTCTAGTTTTTCTCTTTTGACAAAAGTAAATGTTGAGTGATGAAAAGTGAATTTTTTTGAGTTTGATGCATAACATAAGTATGCTTGTGAATGAATAGCCAAATTTTTTTTTAAGATTGTCTATTGAAGTTAAAAATTCACTTGAAGGGCATTTGATCTCACTCAACTTGCATACCGCTTTGGTTTTTTTTGCTTGTGACCCATCTGACGTTTTGCTGAAAAAAAAATGGCAGGTTTTTGAAAAAAAAATGTTTTGTGTATTACCTTTTGAAAGCAAAATTTTGGAGAGATTTTTTTATTTGAATTTGAAATATATTTTGGTATGCTTTTGAATAATCGGTCACATGTCTTTGAAAGCATCTAAATAATTGGAAAGTGAGTTTAGATTGAAGAATTTTGAAACTTGCTCTTGATATTTTATATGTGAAATACCTTTTATTTGTAAATAAGAGTTCTGTTGTTGTCACTTTTGTTTGCCCTTTTTGCAGGTTGACTGATTGAAATAATTTGCTCACTGTGAATGAATTCATTTGATGGTGCTCTTTGACTTGGTTGTGCCCTGTTGAAATTGGTGATCACCTACTTCTTTTGCCCTGTTTTCCCCATTTTGGTTTTGGTGTAGAGGTACATTTTTGGCTATCTAAATTTGTTCAGATCTGATTCCTCTTTTCATTTCGACCTCAAAATTTCTCACATTTGGAATTTTTTTTACAAAAATTGAGTTGTTGTAATGTGAAGGAAAAATCTTCCTTCGTACCTCATTCAAAATTGTAACCTTCTTGGAGTACCAATTGAATGATGTGTGACAACTTGAAATGAATGATTTGAATGAAGGGCATTCTGTGTCAACATGTAAATATTTTTCTTTGTTTCTTTGTGGAATTACATGTTTTGTGAAGTGAATTTGAAGCATGCAATTTTTTTGAGATGACTGAAAATTTAACATCTCCTCTGATCAGAGCTAATTCATGTGTGATTTTTTTTCCGTTTTAATGAATGCTGCAGTTGCCATGTGTACACATTTTTGATTTTCGGATTCACTAGTGATTGTAAATATTGCAGAATTTGATATATGGCCATTTTGTATATTTTTTTGGTACCAATGAAAAGTTTTTGGTGCATTTTGAGAAGTGAAATTTTTTTTATCGAAATTTTTAAAGCACCCATGTTCTGTGTTAGCTGAAACACTGTATGTATAAAGAGAATTGCATCTGAGTAATTTGATTGTATGATGTGTAAAAATTTTGAAGAAAGGTTTCAATTGATGCAATGCCAAAATTTTGAATTTGATGCAAGGGTTTTGGAAATGAAATGTTTTGAATTTGATATTGTGAAATGACATGATAAAAATGTAATGCATCAAATATTTGTTGTAAAATGCCAATTTGAAAGTTTGAGTATCCTTGTATATATGGAGATGAATGAAAGTGAAAAAATATTTTGTTGATCAGGATACATTTGGCATGTTTTGGCCTTTTTGAGAAACCTTTGAAAGAGAGATTTTTTTTTTGAAAATTTTTGGCCACTTCGCTCTCTTTTGTGTTTGGCATTTGAAAATTTGAATTGTTTGCCATGCTTGATGCCATTGCATATAGTTGATTTTGAAAATTTTGGCAATTTTAAGAAAAAAAACAAAGTTTTTTTTGTTGATGCTCTTTTGGGAAGTTTTTGAGGCTCAATCGGAAGTGTTAAAATTTTGAGCAGCACGTGCCAATTTAATTTTTTTTTGTTTGCAAATTAGAGCTTTTGTACAAAATTGTTTGCCCTGTGTTGTGCATTCTTTGAGCATTTTGATGATTACGTGGCTTAAGTAGAATTTCGATGCACAATTTTTTTTCTGACTACCTCTTGAACATTTTTTTTTTGATTACACCTGTTGTGAAAGGCTTCTTTACAGCTTCTGATGTGTGCATGTGCCTATTTGTACTAGTTGTACCTGACGATTTTTTTTTTTCTTCTCCTGTTTCACCAATTTTTTTTTTTTTTCAAAACTTTGTTGAAGGGGGGAAATGTGGTGTAATTCACATTGGATTCCCTTATTTTTTTCGTTTGTTTCGATTTCGCGCAGGAGATTTCCTCAGAGCGAACTTTTGATCTAACCCGGTCTGTGATTTTAGAAAAGTGATGACGTCAGAGCAGACGGTTATTTCGTATGTGGCGCCAGTGTCTTTTTCCCCGCGATCATAGGCTGCCGAATATGGTAATGCTTTGTTTAAGAGTTTTGATTTGTGCATTTCGATCACCCGTTTTGTTATCGGTGTAACGGACTTTTTCGCTTGCCACGTAATTTGCTCGCATATTTCGGGAGTTCATAATTTTCCTCCGTGCTGTGTTGACGTGCGCGGGGCTTGTTTGTTTTTTTAGCGGATGTGCCGTTTCCCGCTATGTCTGGCCAAACTTCCCGATTTTGAGCCGGGGATGTTCATTATGTCCCCAACCTGCCTGCATGTGTGTGCTTGATGTTTTTGGATGTTAGTTCGCATATTATGATGGCCTAAATTGGATCTGATAATGTATTATCATTGTGTGCTGATGATGTTTCGTCCCAGTGCTGCCGACCGGGCATCGCACGGCTTGTGTGCCAATTTTTGTGACCTCATTCAACTTGGTGAAAATAAACTTCCTTATTTACCATTCTAAACTTTTGTGTGGACTTTTCATGTTTGGATTTCAGCGGGCCTGCGAGGCGAGATCACATGATGGGTGAGACACTTCCAATTTATTTCTGTAATTACGTAACTTAAAAGTGCCAACTTTAGTTATCTTTAAAAGTGCTTGACCTGTATGATGATGTCATGTGTGTCTGATTGTCCCCGTCATATAATTCTCACACTTACGAGTTGTACGCTTCATTGGTCAAGGGGTTCTTGTGATTGTCGTGGTTGCAAGACTCCGGCTTGGGTTCAATGCACCCACTATACGATACGGTTGCCTTTCAAATTAATTTCCCCCCTCACCTTGGGGGATCTACGCGACAATGGTATTGATAATTGGTTATTATAAATGTTTGCAATAGGATAGAAAGCTTTTAGGAAAACTTTTTACACTTGGATTTAAAGCAAGTGTAATTGTTAATAAAAGCCTTGTAAATCTAATGTACAGAGTAAGGTGAAGCCTGAAGGTGATCTGAACTAAGAAAAGCTTTGTATTACACATATTTTGGGGTGTCGTTCCACGCCTCTTTGTCAAGGGGCTCTTTACCAGTAGCAATGGCGCCAATTCACCACTGGAAATTCAACTTTCCCTTCTACCCAGAAGTATTCCCAATCTATAAAAATTACTTCTACAAAATTTTACTAAGGTGGAACTTACTTGTGGGGATTTGAATCATCCATGCTTTTGCAATATTTTATATGACACTTTCAAACAGGCAAGCTTTTAACTCCCTCTCATTTCTCATCTGTTTCAGTTCTTGCACAGCAACTGTCCAAGCAGTTATTACTTATTTAAAATCTGGTAAGAATTTCTAAAAATTTCTCTCCTATTACATGTGATCAAAACTGAAAACCTTCAGTGTTAGAAAGTACTAATCGAAACTTTTTGGCATTTAAAACTTATTGCGATGGGTTTTTGGGGAAACAGTGAATTTTTTTGTGACTGAACAAATATAAAATGAATTTTTTTGTGACTGAACAAATATAAAATTCTCATAACAGTAGACATCCTTTGAATGGTGGAATATTCTCTGCCTCGTAATCAGTCAAAATTTAGAATTTTCATTTCCTCTCATACTTGTCTGCATTATATAAAGTTCAACTGAAACAGAGTTTGCTAAAATTTGGCTTGAAACAAATTAATGTTGATTTTTAAAATAAATTGTTCAAATAGTTTTAAACTACTGCAAATTTATGTTAATTTTTACATTTTAGAGAGATGATGTTCATATTTTTTCAGATAATTACTTTTGAATTACTTTAGTTCTTGATGAGACTTATCCTTAAACCATTTCATCTAAGATCTGAATCGTAGGAGAAAATACTTTAAAAGTGATGCCATTTTTCATTAAAGTTGATCTGGTTTTGTGATGCTCACAAAATTTAGCAAAGAACTTATGCTTGAATTTTTTAGAAATGCAACTTGATACCAAAACAAAAGTTTCACAAAACTGACCTTGTAAAATGAAAGTTCTCCAAGTTCAAAAAATGTTACAGAATTACCTATCTTAATAAGTTTTTTACCTACCTAGACTGTAAATAAATTAAAAAAAAAAAGGCATTAGTCAAAAACATGTTCTTTACTGAAAATATTATAAAAAAAACTAAAAGCCTAAATATTTGGAAGGACAATAATAATTGACAAACAAATATAAAAGCAGATTTGTGCTATTATTCAATGAAAAAAAGCCGCACAAAATGCTAAAATACAGACGTTAACTAAGTAATTTAAACTGTCTCAAAGTATTAAAGTCATGCCACATTAAATATAAAATCACAAAGCATGTACACTAATTCGTTTGAAAAACAGTATAAAACCCAAATCAATGGGTCTACCATATAAATAACTAAGATGACAAACTTTTATACTCCAATCAAACAATTGTGATTTACCGACAGCAGTTTCATGTTTTTGCTTGAACTACTTTCAATGACTGAAAAGAGAAAAAAAAATGAATGCAAACTAACCACAAAATAATTATTATAATAATTAAAATCAGCATAAATAAATACATCATAAATAACAACAGCAAAAATACAAACTACACCCTTAAACCAGCGGTTGCCAAGCTTTTTTAATCATGAATCCCTAAAAATACGCAAAGTCTCCGGTTGACACTCGGTAAAATCATTAAATAAAGAAACATACATCATGTATGTATTTCTAAGGAATTTTTTTTTGACAAAATACAATTTTTTTGAATCACTAAAAAGGTTTTTGATGATACTTTGGCATCAAACTTACTAGTTTCAGTCTTAAATCACCTAGGAGCTTCACATTTAATTGATTTTTCTGTTTCCTTAAAATAAAATTAACATGACTGAAGCCAGCTTCATCCACATACAAGCTTGGAAAGGTATTTAAAAAGGAAAATGACGTGAAGTTTAGGATATTTTTCCATAATACAGTGAAACCTGTGTATAATGATATTGTCTATAACAATAACCTGTCTATAACAATATTTTTTTTGGCCCCAGCAAAATGTCAGCATGAATAATCAAACTGTCTATAACGATAACCTGTCTATTATGATATTTTTTTTAGGACAAAACAGTATCGTTGTAGACAAGTTACTGTATTTATACCTGTCTAAAATTTACTGATAGCCACATTAATATATATGTATATATATATATATATATATATATATATATATATATATATATATATATATATATATATATATATATATATATTAGGGTGGTCCTTATTTATATGGGAAAATTTTTTTTTCGGAATTCAACAAGTGACGCCCGCTAGTTTTGTGACACTATAATAAAAAGTAACGTGTGCAAAATTTGAACTCGATCGGTCAATAATAACACGTGCCCCTAGGCCGTTGAACTTTAACACTTTTGATAATTTTCTCACAAATCTGCGAGTTTTTACTTCAGACTCAGTACATCGTTTCTCTTAGGTTTGCAAAATATTTTTACAGTGAGGTAGCACTAAAATTAATCTTTTTAATTACTTGATATCATCTAAAGATTTTACGTTGAATAAGAATGAAATAATGCTTTAGAAACTTTCCTTAATCGTACGCTTTTCTCAATGTATCTCGATAGTGTATTTTTTTCCGATAGTCATGGACGGTCTGTAAAATCAATTGTTTTTGTGAGTCATATTTGGTAAATTAGTTGTGAAATTCTTCGATTAATATTGTGCTTCTCTTTTAATTGTATCATTCACAATTTTCAGTATTTTAACGATCTCTCTTCCCTTTAAATAGCTTCCTTCATTTTGCCGTGAATCAGAATCAAATTGGAAAAAATCTTTTAGTATTTGTAACTTATCAAACAGTTTTATTGACTCGTAATTGATTCTATAAAGAGGAAGATCTTTACTAAAAAAATATTCCAAATCATCTACTGTTACCTGATATTTGTTAAACAGTCATCAAACACATCTTCCTTATCACAAGCATTTTTTAGACTAGTCATTCCTGTCTTCAAATCTAATTCCTTCATCTATTACCGACAATGCTACTAGTTTATCCCCTAAATACCATAAGTGATTTATGAATTTTCCAATCACTGCTTCTGCTGCATGTTTATCATCATTTTGTACGCTGCTAGTTTTTCAGATATATTATATTATTCAAAGGAGCCTCGATTGGTTTGCTGCGAAAAACCATATCTTCATACAGCATTTAATTGTAAAACAGCAGTGAAGGGCTTTCTTTTCATGTAAGGTCAATTTAAATTGTTTCCTAAATATAAAAATTTTCAAACAAAAATTCCTTTTGCCACCCGTATGGCTCAGGGATAAGTCCAGGTTGCCGAAAACATATCCCTTTAGGAGAAAATTCGCCAGGAAATGTTATTACAAGTTACAAAAATTCTTTGTAATCTTTCTCAATTCCGCTTTTTACGAACAATAATATGTCATCAACTTCGTCTTTTAGAATTTAAGTGGTATGTGTAGTTGATTGAAATGTTATAAGTTCTGAATGATGGAGATCTTTCCACAAAGTTTTGAAGCGCTTAAATAATTGAATATCTGATCTAGAACTAAGAAAGACAAGAACTTCTTTAAGGACACACTCTGCAGTACGATTTCAAGTGCATGATGATGGCAATCCAAATGTAATATATCACCGTTCAGTTTTTGCTCTAAAAAATTGTATGCACAATTTACACAGTTGGTATTTCAAGTCGTTGTAACAAACACTACAGCTAGAGCAGTTAGCAATTAAGATCTATCATCTAAGATATCATATACAACTGAAGAAATATCGAAGGCATTCCGAGCAGCTGTTCAATATTAGGACCTAAAGCTATCACGGTAATCCTGTCGCCGTTTTTTTCCAGTTATATCTGGATGTAGCTTTGTATCCCAGTGAGTAACTACAAAATCTGAACTTAAATTCATGAAATTTAATTTTACCTCTCGAAGATTTTCTCTTGTTCTCTTAAGGAATGTACGATTGATCACTAGGTCATTTGGATTTAAATTTACTGCATCTACATAGGCTGTAAATAAATAAACACCATCTTTATCCCTAATATGGCATTTGTCTAACAGTGATGAAAGGCGAGATGATATCAATAGTTGGCAAGCTTTTTTGCATTGTGATAGACCAGCTGTAGAAAACAAAAGTTCAACGGTTAGGATAGATACCCATTTCGGTTTCTAAATCTTGTGTATCGCAAGAATTTGATTATAATAAAGGACTATGTACTGAAATAGAAGAAAATTAATTTATAGATTTCTACATTGTTCTGATCTGAATATATTTTTTTTATTTATGTTTTAGCTATGTAAAATACAGTATATTTTATGTTAGGAGAAATCGAGGATTTTTCGAAATTTATATTTTTAAAATTAAAAATTGCATAAGCATTTAGGTATGTTTATAACTAAAGAACAGCGAATTAAAATATAATTGCAATTACTTATATTTATAGCATTGAAACCTTGCGACTCTGTTTGCCACACCTAATACATACACAGGGAATTTTGTAAATCAACACCCCCCAAAGCCTAGAGGAGGCAATTTGTTGTTGTCAAAGGTCATTCATTAATGGCTTAGGCCATTCATTAATGGCCTATAGAATCCCTTGGTGTCCATCTTGGTGGGAGGAAACGTTCCCCGGCCGCTTGGTTGGAATAAGCGCAGAAAAACGGTATGCTTGACCCAAGGCCATTAGTGTACGTGTACCCTCTGTAACATGTTAAATTTTACAGAATAAAAGTGAGAGAATGTTCAGTCTGGAAGTAGCAGCACCTATTGAGGTTCAAAATTACTAGAAATATAAAACGTTAGAATATTTTTACATAAAAATGAGAAAATCGGCAATTTTTTCTTCGAAACTCAAAGAAGGGGGCCCTAGGGGCACGTGTTAATATTCATGGATTGACTTAAAATTTTGCAAGGATCATTTATTTGTGTAATGGAACAAATTGAGGGGGCGTCGCGTAAAATATCTGCAACTTCAAAAAAAAGGACCACCCTAATATATATATATATATATATATGTGTATATATATGTGCTTCAAATCATCTCACAAATGTCTGTTGATATTTTTAATTTCATAAATTGGTCATAATCCATTTTGGGATGCTCAAATTTTCAAGATCTTCAAAGTGTAATTTGAAATCTTGCGTTATTATTTGAAGATAGTTCGGGCATATTTCTAATAACATGACAGAAAATTTAAAAATATTAAGTTTTATGCAACCATAAAGAATGTAAAATTAATTCAACTTGAAGACTTAAAAAATTTGTTTGTGCCTGAATTAATGCAATATTTTTTTTAATAGAGACATGTTTGAGCATCAGTTATTTGTAAACACGGGGTATTGCATGTCAACCTCCTGTATTTGGCAAGAGAGCAGTGTTAGCTGAGGTGGGTGATGACCTTTCTTGGCTCATCAGTTAAACCAAGACATCTACCCTTAAGAAAAAGGCATGTTCCTTCAACCATTTTTTTCTACCTACAGCTCAATCAGTATCCATAGCTTATCCCAGTGACACCCCACATTATAAAATATTACAGAAATTTATAAGTCCAGAGTGCATTTAGTTCTTGAGTTAAGAAAATTCCACATTCATTCGTCAATTAAATATCAGTTCAGAGAAAGTATTTAAAGTGCTAAATTATAAAATACAGCAAACTACTAAATAATCATAACTGGGCAACAGTATAAACATATGCCAAAATATGACAACTGGAAATAATCCTAACACATCTTACATTAGTTATATTCACTCCAGTCAGTTTTGTTACTACATGTGGTACTTTTGCAATGATATCTAAAACTTCTCCAGTCAATTTAGAGGCTCCAACATCACTTTTTCCATCTGACACCATGACTACTTTGTTGCACTGTGTAAGAGGTGCAGCGATTTCAGCAGCAAGCTACAAGATGAGGGAAAAAATTAATAAATAAAAGAATAAACACATACATAATTAATATTGAAATGAAAGATTTAACTAAAGTTTTAATTTCTGAAATACAGTCGAGTCCGCTTAATGGAATACTCAATTTGCCTTTAAAAATCATTCTAATAAGCGGGATATTCGATTATCCGGGATAAAAATAACACACATCAATGGTGTGGTACATTAGAATTTTATTACATTAAGTGAGATATTCTATTATCGGATATTCCATTAAGCGGGCTCGACTGTACTTTAAAAATGAAAAAGGGCAGTAAAAGACTATGCCTGAGAGCCAAAGGCGAATTATAACTTGCAACATTGAATATTTTAGGAATAGGATTCAAATGAATAAATTATTAATGATAAGCAGCAAAATCTGAAAATTAACAAAAATCATTGAACACTATGCCTGAATCATACAAGATAATGATAACTGGCAAACTAAGATTTTTTTCAGAATCTTGGTTTCACCTTTTTTGTTTGGCATGGTCTTAATTTTGTTGGCATAAAACTGAACAGCAAAAGCAAAATCACAATGAAAAATTACTTGGATCCAGATACTGAAATTTTGCTAATTACAAACTTAACTCAGGATACAGATATTATAATGAATAATTTGCAA
>NC_072736.1:114941110-115020291 GCF_026930045.1 Uloborus diversus
CTTCAACACAGATAACTTAGTAATTATTTTTACACTAATTTTTTCAATTTTTGCTCTTTTTTTACATGAGTCACTCGTATTTTTTTAACCACAGCATAAAAATTGGATTTTAAGATGCTTAGCTCTTTGGGTCTTAGTCTTCTGGATTTTTACTTCCTTTTACAAAAAAGGAAGTATTGTATTCGCGAAAAAATTTTCACTCAAAAATCGCCCTTAATTTCCATTTTGCTCACCCCCAAATGAATGTTGAGTTTTTTTTCGATTCGACCACATGCGGAAAAGTGCCTAAGAATGTATAGACACGCGAAATATCCATTTTGACCATCACCGAGGTAATTACAACGACTTTTCTCGTGACGTCTGTATGTATGTGCGTATGTGTGTATGTGCGTATGTGCGTATGTGCGTATGTGCGTATGTATCTCGCATAACTCAAAAATGGTATGTCCTAGAAAGTTGAAATTTGGTACATAGACTCGTAGTGGGGTCTAGTTGTGCACCTCCTATTTTGGTTGCATTCGGGTGTTTCTAAAGGGGTCTTTTGCACCTTTTTGGGGGGAAATCATTGTTAATTTCGATGCAAACTCAAGTGGTGTTATAATTTGGCGGTCACTTGGCGATATATCGCCAGTCTTTTGGTTGCCAAGTTTTGTCGCCAACTTGGCGAAAAATTTGGCGATTTTTTTTTTTTTTTTAAATCTGCTTTCAATGTGGCCATTGCTAGTGATATTTAAAGAGTTAGAGAGAGAATCCCATTAAAATTGCAATAATAGGGAAATAGCATTAAATTGGTGTAAAAGGAAGTCATGTGATGGACACATCAGCTCGTTTTCTTCGATTTCGCAAAATAAGGGATTTAGTTAATTCACGATCGAAAAAATGGGATTGAGAAGAAAAGCTTTACTTTAAGCTTAAGTCAAATACGCCGTTAAAGCTGTAACAGAGTTTGTTTCGAAAAAAATGACGGGCAACTTATTAAAATGTTTAATTTATAGTGATATTCACTGGAAGATTTAAGCATAAAATGACTCGTTCAAAATAATTTAGTACATTCTACGGCTACTTTAAATTACATTCCACTGCTTATTTCTCGCACCAAAATTATAGAGTTTTGTATTCCTAAAATTTATTACCTAGAATTTACCGATACATATTTACAATACAGTAGACCCTCGTTTTACGCGGGTTCATTTTACACGGTTTCGATTATACGCGGTTTAAAATTTGACACCTTTATTTCATTTTACGCGGATGAGTTTCGGTTTTACGCGGATGCGGCAATGCAAACCGATAACATTTTCCCTTCTTTCAAAATCCAAACTCCTAAAGATTGCTGATTACACGTAATAAACTGCATTTTGGCGTGCTAATAATCGAGCTTGGGCCCCAGGAGGCATTTTTTTGTAATTGGTTCCAAAGCTCTTTCCAGAATTAAAGATATTAAATTCACACAGTTCAGAACTCACTGGAAATAAATCTTTTAGGAGCGACAACGGAGGCTAAAACCAACGAGGATACCGACGAAGGGGATGGACAAAAAAAAACGTCCACATTGAAAATTTTGAGCCATTTCTATACAAAAGAAGTGATCTTTCTGATTTGTTAGTGAAGGAAGATTCTGTCATGGAAATGACGCAAATGATCATGGATGCGTTAATGATCTGCAAAGAATTACACAGAAAAATTCTTAATGACTGCCAAAAGACTATCACAGCCAGCTCTTCTTTACAAACAGGACACGAAATTAATTAAGGTTTTCTTTATACATGTTGTGCAAAAAAGTCGATATAAGTACACACTAAACATATTACACAATTAGACATCACTAGAATGAAGTATTTTGTCATCTACGGAACCAAAATCCTATTTTAACACTAGTATTAGGTCTCAATTTACGCGGTTTCGATTTACGCGGCATTTCCGTGGAACGTAACCCCCGCGTAGAACGAGGGTCTACTGTATCTCAGAACTTTCACTTTTGTTCTCAATCTGCCGACAAACGTATCTGTTAGATATAGTAACTTTGTTTTATTGTTTTACACTAACTAATGCTACGAATATCTGACTGTTATTCTCCCTTCCCCAGACCTATTTTTAGTCATCATTGGAATTTCCTAGCGTCAGTAGCAGTGTGCACATTCGCTGCTCATAACTGAGAGTATGTTAAGAAGAGCTGGAATTTTAAACCCTTAAAAATACAATTTTTCAACTTTTATGTGATCAAAGTATTAAAAAAAAAGAACTTTCAAGTGACACCAAGCTCATATTTCTATGTAGGTTAAAAGTAATTCAATTTAAATACAAATATTAATGGGGCGGGAATGCACTAAAATGTGGGTAACCTTTTTAGTTTAAAACGCGATTTTCTCAAAACGTCAATTTTAAAAACTCATGTTCTTTTTTCTAGAAAACTACTTTAAATATTAATGTAAAAATTTCACCATATTTAGTTTTTTTCATATTTTTACTGAAGTGAAATGTTTGCTTTAGGACTCAAGCTTTTTCCTAAACAGCTGTTTTTACAGTCGGAAACGGCGTATTTTCGTTTAAAAAATGATTGTTGGGTAATATTTGCAAATTATGTGATAAATAGATTTTTCTTAAAATTTTACTTCAGTAGAACTTTGGTCGATATATCTGGAAAACACTGTGAAAAAGTACAGTTCCTATCATTAAAAATTTTGGAGAAGTACATAAAGTTTAGTAATTTAACATTAAGCGTATACAGGGTACCGACTCGCCTTAAATAATTTCAGGTTTGCTATTCATTTAATTACATTAGGCTTAAATACTATAAGTTCTTTAGTAACGACCCTCTGAAGTGAAAACTTCTTTAAGCATCTTTAAACAATTGTCAGGTTTACATGAGGAGTTGGACTGCGGACTCTGACATTCCGATTTTGTACTTCAGGTTCGAATTTTCATTTATTTCTCTTTTACTTTACGAGGTCTTCCTCAAAGACTGTAGAAAATTGCTGAACATGTAATTTTATGTAAATAACTTGAGTTGAATTGAAAATTAGCGTTTTAAGCAATTGATTGCAATTTTTGTATGTAAAAAAAAAGCATTATTTTTCATGCACAATAGTGCATTACAGGAAAATTGATATGTAGTTTTTTTGTAGCAGTTTATAATAATGAATAAAAAATCACTTCATTTAAAACTATCCCCTGCACAATAAAATATTCCCTAACAAATCGTCAAAAAGAACACACGTAATTGTTCAAGTTTTAACTTCTGTCGGCACTTTCGAAGTGTCTTTTTATTTATTATTTTGTTTTTGTCTTTAGTTTTTATTGGGGCATTTATTGATAAATTTTAACTAGGAGTAGATAATAAAAATACACAACATTTGATGAACTTTTTATGAAATTACCTTGTTTTCGCCCCAGAGCAACATTTTTAAGGTTAAATTTTTTTATGTGCTTCTTTTGCACATATTTTTTTTTTTTTTTTTAATTTTAGATATTTATCTTTTACAGAAATTAGATTGATATTTTGAAGCAAAACGCGTTATTACGTACAAAAAACCGTTTTGAGTTTTACAGACGAGGAGTAGAGAAAAAACTGGAAATGTGGTTACTACCTATGTTTCGTTTTGTCTTCTAAACCAGATAAATGCTTTTGTTTTGACAATTTGTATTTTAGACTTGCCAAAAAATCCAAGCATATAATTTTTATAGAGACAAATAAAAATCATAATTACTATACCCCTTAAAAACTTTCGGGATTTCAAAGCATGGAAGTTTATTCACAAAAATCTATGATTTCAGATAATCCGATAAAAAATTGTTATCGACCTTTTTTAAAAAATGATACACTGATACGATAAATATTGAAACTAAAGATAAAATATATTAAATTCTATTTTGAAAAATGCATAAATAATAAAGAGAAAAAAAACCCCCGAGAAAAATGAAGGTATGTTTAGTCTTGAACAAAAGATACAAACTGCACTGAATAGATTTACGTTAATACTAATGTATATATCCCAAAAAAGCCCAGTGATGTAATATTGTTTTAAAATTTCTACATAAAACTTAAATTAGTAAAACAAGTTCATCGATAACATGCATGTGCGCTAAGCCACAAATCCTTTCCATTTGAATATTTTTATTTTTTTTCTATATTCAACCTATTTTTTCACTTAAAAAATACAAATCTTTATTGCACAATGATCTGCTAAAGTTTTAACAAGAATGATATAAACGAAAAACTAAAAACAAAAAGCAAATCAAAGGAAACTAGAGAAGATAAATATAAACTTTTTTTTTTTTGTTGTTGATGCATTCCATTATCAAAACACATCAGAGTACTGCCTTCGGATATGCTGGAAGAAAAAATGGCGATGTAAAAAGATTAGTTTTTGATGGAAATATTGTTAAAAATGAATGAAGCTAAGCATCAAAAATGCATTAGTATCGCTTGAATTAAATTGTTTTCTGATTCTTTCAGACAAACAGCTGTAACTTATTGCATTTGTCAGTAAAAAAATACCGAACAACAAAAAACATCTATGTTTGATACAAAACAGGATTAAAAAGGTCTTCTTTTAGGCATACCGTAAATAAGAATATATTGAATAGTTTTTGCTAAATTTTCTCTTGGGCTTTTTTCAGCTTTGTGATTTTCAGTCGTGCATATTTTTTGAAAGGGTTCATAATTTAATTCAACTAATCTGAGTAAGGTTTTGAAACAGATATTGCAAATGCATAAAAATCTTAAGATAAATTCTACTACCAATTTTTTTAAGGGGTCACAGTACCTTTCAAATATTTTTTTTTAATTTAAGTAAATTTTATATTTCTTTGAAACCATAACTTGCATACTTATTTTTTAATCAATAATTTATTTTCAAAATTTAAAAACATTGCCTACTTTTTTAAAAAATTCAAAAAATATAGGAAAATTTAAATTTTTTAAAATCCCTAAGGTTTTTTATTTTTGCACTAATTAAAAAAACTTTTGCTAAACGATCACTATAATCATCTTTAAAAATCTGTGCATTCATTTGCTTATGAGTTTATTAAAAAATTTTCTGTGATTAATTAGGTAAAAAATCAGTTTTTTTTTTAAAAATTGGTTTTTAACGGTTTAACATGCTCTAAACATTTGAGTAATTTATAAAATGCTTATCTAATGCACAGTTTTGTCAAATATATTATCCCAATTGCAAAAAGTATTATTTTAAAGCTGTATCTTTAATAGAAAAAAATCCTTAGGGAATTCTAATGACATGGAAACACAAAAAAAAAAAAAAAAAAAAAAAAAAAAACCATCATCGAGAAAAAGCAATTTAAAGTTTTTCTTTTGCATAAGAACACATAGCGAGCATGACCTAGAACCACTCATAACTTTTTAAATATTTGAACTAAAGCAATGAAACTTTTCCCCTGTGTTCAGAATAATTTTTAGTTTAAAAATTTTTTTTTGATCTTTTCATAATTTTTGAGGTACTGTAACTCTTTAACTTTTCAGAACTTGTATGCTCTTGTAGTGATGTGCTATGTATAACCAGAGCTGCCAACTTTTGAAAATAAAAAATCGTAGCAACATTTTGCGGCAAGGGGGGGGGGGGCAGCTGCCGCATATTTAAACAGTAATAAATTGGCAACAGTATAAAGATAAAAAACAATGATACTTAACAAATTTTAAATATGATACAGAAAATAGTAATACAGAAGAAAAAAATTCATATAGAATATTTTCAGATGATAAAATATTTATTTTAAAAGCACACTTCTTGATTGATAACTGTAACTTTCACCCGGTCGGCATGTCTTCTTGAAGTAAAACATGCTTGCGGCAATCATCACGACACCATGTTCAACTGAAAAATCGCTATTGCAAACAGGACATTTTTATGCGCAGAGACCGTCAGCACACTGGTAGAAGTTTGATTTTCCGAACACACCGGTTTAGTTTTCATGCAGTTTATGTCTTTTTTTCCATTCTTGAGATTAAAAAACAGAATATCGTAATTTTGGACCCGCTATCGGAGCTTCGTAGTTTAAGGCTAGAATTCGTTGAAAATACGATTTTTTCGACAATTATACAACAGAAAATTAGAAGCCATTGTCCCCAGAAGTTGTATTTATTTATTTATATACATACAAGACAACGCAGGAAAGATTTACAGCACAAAAGGGAGAAAATATCACACAGGGCACAGTTGGTAACTGAACTTACGACCTCCGGCATTTAAAGCAAAGTTTGTACCACACGGCCACGGCTCCTACTGATCTGATGATTCATATATAAAATTTCTTGCCAAGATGTCAATTTTAAATGTTTGAAACAACAACTGTGCAAAACACACTATGGATTAACACTATGAAAGCGACGAACTGTTAAGCGTCTATTCACTGCAAAAAAAAAGAAACAATCCTGAAAAACGAAGAGAAACTAAAGTTCTGTCAATAACATACCTGGCAAAAAACAGAAAAGTTTACCAATAAAAGTTAGTTACTTTCTAGGAATAAACCTGAATCATTTCTGAAAAAATCAGAAACCTGTCATGTTTTTTAGACTAACTCAGACATCCTCAGTGAAACCTTGTGTATAAAAATAGTAAAAGTTTGGCAGTATCCTGATTTGCCAAGAGAGCTAGTAAAGCAAATATGGCTAAAGCTGGGATGGAATTTCAAGCAATTCCTTTAAAGCTACAATATCCGGAGACTGCATTCCGCCCTTGGTTGGGCTCAGCCAATCCGGAGAAGTCATAACTAAGTTGAAGGAGAAATACATAAAAAAGCAGCCCAATATGTTTTCATACTGGTAGTTAAATATATTAAATAATTTTAATAGGAAAGATGCACGTGGGTGACTGTGACAGTAGTTAAGCTACTTTTAGGCTACAAGTATTTGGAAATTCATAATGAAATAGGACACATGATTCAATATAAATGACACTAACGGAGAGAAATAAACATAATTTTCAAGTATTTACCTTGACTTAAGTTTATCGCATTGGTTTTGTAACTACTTACAGACTTATCATCACCATGTTTATAAGTCCTGACGAAATGCCCCCTTTTCAGTCCAATACTGAGTTACACCATAACCAACCACAGGAAACACAACAGAGTTAAAAACATGAATTATTAAACTAAGTAAATGAAAAATTCTCTCTGAAACATTTTCTTGCCTTTTGCTGTTTTTGTAAAAAGGAAAAAAAAACGTTTTTTTAATTCAAAAAAATTGAATTCTGTTTACAATTTGTTTAAACTGATAGCTGAATAAAAATAAAGCATACAAACGCTGCAATATTTTATTTTACAAGATCGTTATACTATGCTACATTCTAGAACTTATTGTTTTACTGTATTTCTTGCGCTTAGTGGTAACACCTTTTGAACAATTTACTTCATTCGCTCCATGCATCACCCAAACTTTGTCATAAGAACAAATAACAGAATATCTAATTAAAAACTAAAAATGTAATTTATTATTTTTTCGGTTGGTAAATTGTTATATTAAAATGACAATTCAAAATTTAGTAAAAATGTGTACATAGTACTAAAGGTTTTAAGTATTTTAATAATGAAAGTTATTTTTTCTTTTTATTTTGAAAGAAAAAAAATAAAACACATACAATTGGAAAATGCGCTATTTCTCATTCCCTGACATTTATTAATTCCTTTGGAAAGAAAAAAAGTACGTGAAATAATTGAAGGTGCTGAAATTGTTCTTGGCTGTCCGCCAAAAAGACATTGCAAAAATGCTGTTGATGCTCTGATGATTTTTCACAGTTTATTTATTTTCATCAGTTAATTTGAAAAGGAACGAAATTTCAACAATCTATAGAAAAATATATTTCTTTCCCGTGCTTTGATTACGGCAGATGGCAAGTTTTTATATTTTAACATAAATCTTTCTTAAAACTACCTGGAAAAAAAGGTTTGTAGAATATTCATTAACAGACAGTTCATTCAGAATAAAAATAGTCTAGTTTCCCGCATCACATCTTTAATTCACTAAATGTTCTTTTGAATTGACTTAGGAAGGAAATTATTCCCAAAAATTGTTTTTTCCAAGTCAAACTATTTTCTTCAAAAACTATGTCTCTTTCACTGTGTTTAAAAACAATGTCAAATTCATTGTTTCAAACTATCAAGTGTGGGGTAACTTTTACGTTTACTTCGCTATAAAGAACTTTGTGTTTTTTTTAAACTGCTTTGTGTTTTTATATAGTTTAACTATATATGGATTTAGTATGACGACTATTTTGTATTCATGAAATTCTTTTCCCAATATTCTAGCTCTAAATTATGGAAAACGAATTAGAGAACGATGTTGCAACAAAATACAACCCTAGTATACAATATCAGTTATGATAATGCTCACATAGGGTAAAAGCTCCAGTAGTCGGCCATTTAAGAGAGCGAATGCTGTTTTTTGTTAACTTATAAATTTCAGCAATCAATACAACATTAACATTGTAAGGCTTTTGGCTATATCTTTCTGATAATAGTTCACTAAATTGTTTCAGAAATAAAAACATTTTTATTTTAAAAACTAACTTATTGTTAATACGAGAAAATGCTCTAGAAGTCAGCCATAGAAATTCAGTGCTCTGCCATGTATGAGCCCAGCAGTCGGCCGATTCATTTTCATTACACTAATGGGGTATGATTGAATAAATTTAAACAAAATTTAATGTACTTACGAAATTAATTATTCCAATAATTACGAAGAATTCTGCATTCTTGATTTCTTCGTAACATCTTGGATATGCACCACATGCAATACTCTTTTTATTATTGATCTTCTACATCCCTTACTAAAGTAATATCATATACTGTAAAAATAGAAATTAAAGAATGGAAAAGACACTTTTTTTTGGGGGGGGGGGGGGGGGGGAGAATTTGGAAAACATGGGAACGTTGATTGTCCTTCCCCCTGGCTCAAAAGTTTCTGTATTAACTGTGTATGCTAAGGTAAAAACTGAATTAAAAAATTTATAAAATTCATGATCGATAAAGAGTGAATTAATGATCGATACGATTGACTCTTAACTGGTACATAAACATTAGAACGAAACTTCAACATACGGAACATAAAAGTAAAATTGTAGTTTTGGAAACAATTTCAATTCAAAACAAAGCAAGTAAACAACCGTTAGAAAAGTACTTAAAGGATTGGCAATCGTATAGGCACATCTAAAACAAATTTATCATTAAAAAAAGGTACTTTTGTTGTAAACGATCTAGAATAAGACGAACTATGTTATTGGAAAAAAGGAATCAAAATACAAGCAAAAATGCACATTAAAATTATGTTTTGAAAATACAGAGGGTCAGTTGCTCCTCCCTCCCTATGATTGCACAAATGACAGGCCTGTATGTGGGTACATTGAATAGGAAGATAATCCGATAGCTTTCAATAAGAGCATTAGTAAACAAAAATGGAGTGGGTAGCAATGTAATGGAATTTTGAAACCATGTTATTTTAAAATAAATTTAGCATACTTTTAAACAAGAAGCAAATTTTGATTTCCTTATGAAGAAAACCCAATGAATTAAATATTTGGTTATATGGGGTAAACGAAAGTGGTACTAATATTTGAAATAAGTAGTTTAAATAGAATACAAGTTTCTTGAAACGAATAGTTTAGCAAAATAAGCAATAGAAAAAATAATCACGTTAAACGCTCATTAAAATAATTTGAGCTAACGTAACTATTGAAGTATTACATCTTAATTCCTTACAAAGGAAAGGTTATTTATTGCCGATCAAATACAAATTGCAATCAGATCATTTGTTTTATCAATTTCATCTACGTATCATGATTTGATAAAGAACACCAGTTAAATTACGATTTGGTAATGACAAGTTGAGTATTAGAACTTATGTTCTAAACGCAACGACGGACTGAATTTACAAAATGTTTTCAACCCCGTTTTTCAGAATTCTAAACTAAAATTGACATTAGAAGCAATAAAATGATGAAACGACTATTTTTGTCAAAAAAAGTTAAGACACAAAATTTAAACATTTTCTTCTGAAAAATAACGTCGGAAAGAAAACTTTTACTCAAAACAGCTAAATTGCCGTTGCGTCAATATTTTATTTTAATTACTTTTTGATGAACATTAGAAAATCTATATTAAGTACGCAGTCGCTACTGGGCACTTCAACCGAACAGTATAGAACCAATGGTCAATCTGCCATGGTGGACTATTGGAAATGCATAAGAAATCAGTACCCCATAGTCGGCCACCACCCCTCTAAAACTAAGTCTAAGAAGGAGTTTATTTTTTAATTAAAACGTTATGCTATACAATCCATTAAAACATAAGTAAAAGCAAATGTACAGTACAGCGAAAAAAATAGGGTACTTAACATTCAAATGTGATGTGTCTTCTTAAGGGGGTCCGGGACACAAAAATCGTCAAATTTTGCAATTTTTTTTATCATGTGAAAAATTATTCCGTGTTTTTCTGCTTAAGAGGACGTTTGAATCTTGTTTCTATCCTAAATAGAACGAAAGATATAATTATTTTTGTTTCATGCACATAGCTAATGTGTACTTAACTTTAAAACTTTAAACGCGTTTTTCTCCATGATGCAATTTTTCCCGATTTCTTGCATTCAAACTCTTATAAGTCAGGAACCGATAAAGATAAAGTAATGAAACTTGGAGCATGTCTTTTTCAAACAGTTTACTTTAAATTTTATTCGGCGAATTTGAAAAAAAAAGTTTACTGCAAAAATTATGATTTTTTTTAAAAGAAAGTATCTTCGAATTTTTCGAAATTTTTCTTCAAATACTTTTTATTTTTTATTGAATCATTATTTTTAAAATCGCCGAATAAAAATTAAAGCTTAGATATTTGTGCCTAATTTATTTAAAAAAAATTGAAAATTGATCAAGAATATTTTGAGTTATAGCAATTTAAAGCAACCCCATTTTAAAAAAAAGAAAAAATAATTAAATTTAAATAATTTTTTTTTTCATATTTATGTCATGATTTTGCTTATTAAATAAATGGTGAATCAGTGCAAAAAATTTCAAAACTCTGAAGTGTATAATAAAAAAAAATTCAAAATGTACCCTGGACCCCCTTAACAAAAAAAAAAAAAAAAAAAAAGCAGAACCACAAACTAGGATGATGGGCACAACATCTTTTCTTTACTAATAATAAAGCTGAAAGTCTGTCAGGATCTCTGTGACGCGCATAGCGCCTAGACCGTTCGGCCGATTTTCATGAAATTTGGCACAAAGTTAGTTTGTAGGATGATGGACACAACATCTTTTCTTTACTAATAATAAAGCTGAAAGTCTGTCAGGATCTCTGTGACGCGCATAGCGCCTAGACCGTTCGGCCGATTTTCATGAAATTTGGCAGAAAGTTAGTTTGTAGCATGGGGGTGTGCATCTCCAAGCGATTTTTCGTAAATTCGATGTGGTTCTTTTTCTATTCCAATTTTAAGAACAAAATTCTCATAAGATGGACGAGTAAATTACGAAATTATCATTACGTGAAACCGTAACCAAGTCAATTGGCGAGAAAATTCACCATACATTATATGTAAATGTACAGGCGAACCAAAATATTTTTTAATTTTGTATTACGGGCAAAGCCGTGCGGGTACCACTAGTTTAAAATAAAATGAATCATTACTACTCAATAAAGAGTACTTTCAACTTTACTGTTATTGGATGATAATTGGAGATAGGTAAAGAAATGGAGGAATGCATCATATACGATTTTGAGTTATACATATTCTATTTATAGGCAGTTTTATTTCCTTGTGGCCGACTGCTGGAACACTTACCCTACTAAATCGAAAAACAAACAAGCAAAGCAATGAACAGACAAACCAAGTACAAGCGACTTTCACAATACTTTACAAAGATACCCAATTTTAATACCATCCTCTGGCTTACTTTCAAATCGTCGCAAGCAAAATGAATAAATAAATTAATTAAACGTTGACTGAAAAGATCTAAATAAATCATTTGTGTTAAAGTTAGAGCTTATAAAGCTCCTTGTTTTGGGTGTACATCACTTTAGCAGTATTGAATCCTTCTGTATTTTCTAAGGTTCAGTATTTTCTACCGTGGATCAGTGTCAAATCTATAAGAAAATGTATTGCGAATTTTATTGCAAAATCTTTTTTAAAAATCAAACTATATTTAACTTCTCCAGTTTTCCTTTATGTCATATTGTTAAAAAACATTAGTTGCACTTAGTGGGTTTTTAGATCAAAGTGTTTCAATTTCTCTAGTGACGCTAATTTTGATTTTTTCTTTTGATTTTACAAAGAAATCCCTTAATGCTATCAAAGCAGCAACTCTTTCTTTACATGTTTAAAAGATTTTTTCGATCAAGGTCGCAAAATATAAATTTTCCTTTTTCATCAGGATTTGTATGGAGTTAACTTTTTCCAGTACAGATTAATGCTAGGTTAACTGTTTAAAATTGAGAAAAAATTGGTCTATTCATAAAATACTGCATAGAAAAAAGATGCCCTGCTACATGTTTCTAAGCGGATTTTTTTTTTGTTTTCACCAAGTCCTCTCTCAAAAGCTATTAGTCGACCGATGGTTGAAATCGCCAGTTTTTCAGTCCTAATTTATTTTAAATATTCATTTAATTAATATATTTACTTTTAATTGTCTTCTGTTTTAGTGATATTAATAAGATTTTCACAGTAGACAAAAAGAGGATTATAAGCACTGTTTAATTAAAAAAATGATTTTATTAAAAATAATTAGTAATAATTTTTTTGATAATATTTTTAAAAACACAATTGTTAAAAAAATCAGAAATATTTAAAATTTTGTTGTTTGTGCATGTTTCTTTCATTAAGTACGATCACCAAACTTCTTTTGCAGTTTCTAATTGAAAAACGCAGTTTAAATGTCTAATGTTCAAGTTTAAGATTCTTTTTTGAAAGTTGAAAAAAAAAAAAAGTTTCATCCTTTTTTTCTAGTTCTGTTATTTCAAATCTAGAGTGTTTGTTTTAACGTATTATTTGCGGTAAAAATGTATTTGGGAGGGGGGGGGGCCTTGCTTTGCTCTTTTTTATCCTTTTTTTTTCGAGAAATCAAGAACTGCTAATTGTCCTAACTTGATTGAAGTAAGCGTTCCGGGTCGCACTTAAAGTGCAACGCTTGCCGGTGCTCCTTCTGGATGATGGCGTCCATGTCCCGCCTAATTGACTTTATTTATACCCAAAGCACTCGACTTTACGAACGCTTCTGTAGCCAAAAACAGCATGCAGCACACAATATTTAGCATCTAGCACACAAAATTCAGCATCCAGCACACAACATCTATCATCTAACCCACAAAATTCATTATCCAGCAAACAGCATCTAGCATTCAGACCTGGGCAATAATTTGAATTCTTGAATTCAAATTATGTTTTTCGTAACTATCATTGCGATAGGAACCTTTTGCAGAAATAAGACACTCTACGAGAAAGTTCATGCGGAAATGCATGATTTCAAAAATTTGAATTTAAGATCTCAAAACTCAACTTAATGCCAGGGGCTGGACGCTGGATGTTCTGTGCTGGATGTTTCATTTAATAATTTAGGACATTTTTAAACACTTTCAAGAATAAGTTCTTACTGAAGCGAACTTTTTTTTTGCGTATAATCAAATTATATTATAGATGTAATCATGACGAAAGGATGAAAAAAATAGGTTTGGATTACTATGATCAGTGCTGAAATAATTTTATAATTGAAGGGCTCGAGAGGCAGAAATGTGACAGGCCGCAAGTAGTGACTTGTTGATCAAAACTTTTGTCTCTCGTTACTAAAATTGACATAAACATTACAATGGATTATTTCATTTGGAGAAAAAAAAATCTGGTTTTAATATTTCTGAATATAGAATGTGTAATGCCTATAAAAATGTTTGTAGAATTTTTCAAAAGTTCGAAATTGGCTTACTGAAAGATTCACGTCATGTGGCATATCTGATTCTTGCCCTGAGCCCTTCAATTGCATTCGAAAGATTCAGGCATTGTAAATGGGAGGGTTGAAAGGAGGAAGGCAAAAGAACATTGCAACTAAAAATTGATAGTATCTAAACAAAGATTTGAAAATGTATAACCTTGTTGCAGTATTATAATTTAATGAAATTGTTCGGCACGTGACTGAAAAGTTCAAATTTACGTTAAACGCTCAGTGCTTAAGTTGAGCATTTCTTACAACCTCAGAGAAGTTCATAATTGATCATTTTAATGAATAGAGCGGATGGTGCATCAGGTGGGATAATTAGTCGAATTAAATCGTAGGAGAAGGTTACCGAGAGTCATTAAAGCACAATAATGGGAGGAACTTTTCAAGGCATAAAATATCTTCCTGAAGGTCATGTAACCCGTAAATAACGGTAATAGTTTGCAGGTAATTGCATTGCATGCTTACCATACTTCTGATGTCTGCATTTAGTTTGATAAGGAGATGGATACTTTTGGAGAAATTTTTTTTCGTTTGTGGTTAATATTTTTTTTATTGTTAGCCCGGTGAAAATGATCATATTTCCATTTTTCATTTGGAAATACAAAAGATAATGAGCTGTTGTGCGCATCACATGACTTCCTTTTACTCCAATTTAAAGATAATAGTGCCTCGGAGTGAGCGAAAAAACACTTGAAATACTTATATTCCAAGTCTGTTGCTAACCGAAGCAAGGAAAACGTATTATAGAGATAAATTTTCCGAATATTGGCAGTTTTAATGTGATTCAATGGTTAACTCTCTAAATATGGCCAAATTAAAACCAGATTAAAAAAAATAATAATAATTTGAATTCTGACATTTTGAATTTAAATTATATATTTCGCAATCACGAGCTGCGACAGGGCCCTACTCATTGGAGTTATTGTTTCTAGAAACAGTTCCTGCCCCCCCCCCCAAGTTTGCCCCTCCTCAAGTGCGGTTACATGTGTATAGTTGTGTGTGTGTGTGTGTGTGTGTGGACGCGCGTGCATGCATGTGTAGGCTTGTATGTGTGCGGAGACCTAAGTGTATGCACGTAAGCGTGTGTGTATATGTGAGTGTGCTTGTGTGTAAGCATGTGTGTGTACAGGACATGGACGCCTCCGACCAGGAAAAGCGGATTCCAACGCGCCTGCAGAGGCCGGTGGTGCTGCATAGGCCCCTGGTCCAAACTGAAAAAGGAACCACAACGCCAAGGACGGTCAAGTAAGAGCAATAAGCAATCGTGATTGCTCAAAAAAAAAAAAAAAATTTGAATTCTGAAATTTTGAATTCAAATTATGTTTTTCGCAATCACGAGTGGCGACAGCACGCGTGGAGACTCATTGGAGTTATTGTTTCTAGAAACGGCTCCTGTCCCCCCCAAGCCTGCCTCTCCTCCTGGGCGGTTACGTGTGCATAGTTGTGTGTAGGTTTGTGTGTGTGCGTAGAACTGTGTGTATGCACGTAGGCGTGTGTGAGTGTATGTGTGTATCTGTGTGAGTATGTGAGCGTGCGTGTGTGTAGGACATGAACGCCTCCGACCAAGAGAAGCGGATGGCTCAGGACCGGAGCAGCCGCGCCGCCTGCAGAAAAAAGAACCACAACGTCAAGAACGGTCAAGTGAGGACAATAAACAATCGTGATTGTTCAAAAAAAAAAAAAAAATCTAATTCGAATTCTGAAACTTTGAATTCAAATTATGTTTTTCGCAATCACGAGTTGCGACAAGACCCTACTCATTAGAGTTATTTTTTCTAGAAATGGCTCCCCCCCCCCAAGCATGTCCCTCCTCCTTGGTGGTTATGTGTGTATAGTTGTGTGTGTGCAGGCTTAAGTGTGTGCACGTAGGCCTGTGTATGTGTGTAAAGGCGCTCACGCGTTGGCGAGTTTGTATGAGCATGCGTGTGAAGGACATGGACGCCACCACCCAGCAGAAGTGGATTCCAGGGGTCAGTTCTCAGGAACAGAGCAGCCGTGCCGCTGCCGCGCCGGTGGGCGGTGGTGCTGCTGGTCCAAGCTGAAAAATAATCCCAACGTCAAGGACTGTCAAATGATAACAATAAGCAATCGTGATTTTCCAAAAAAAAAAAAAAAAAATAACCGCCAAAATCGTCGCCAAGCTGGCGACAAAACTTGGTGACCAAAAGCTTGGCGGTACATTGCCAAGTATTTGCCAAATTATAGCACCGCTTGAGTTTACATTGAAGTTAACAATGATTTTACCCCAAAAAGGTGTAAAAGACCCTCTTTGGAATATCCGAATGCAACCAAAAGAGAAGGTGCACAACTAGACCCCACTTGGAGTCTATGTGCCAAATTTCAACTTTCTAGGACATACCGTTCTTGAGTTATACGAAACACATACACAGATACGCACATACATACGTACATACGGACGTCACGATAAAACTCGTTGTAATTAACTCGGAAATCGTCAAAAAGGATTCTTCAGATGTCTATACGTTCGTAGGCATGTATCCACGTGTGGTCGGGTTGAAAAAAAAATCAATATTCATTCGGGGGCGAGCAAAATGGAAATTAAGGTTGATTTTTGAGTGAAAATTTTTTCGCGAATACAATACTTCCTTTTTTGTAAAATGATGTAAAAACCTTTCTACATTAAACATTTCTAAAACTGTTTTATTCTAAATGGCAAATCGGTTTAATTTTGGAAAAACTAATGAAAATAAATTACATCAATTTACCGTTTTACTTTGATTTGTTTTTGTGAATTGAAATTTCATAACTATAAACGCAAGAGACATTGTTTTGCCTTACAAAAATAAAACATTTCCTTTTGTTTTAATTAAAGATGTACAACTTAAAGTTTATTGTACTCGAAAATTCTTGCATGACAGCTAAATATATTTAATTGCAAAATTAAAACTTGATCCCCAATGATTTGAAACAGACGAACCGACCTTAAAATGATTTAGTAGTCATGAATTTTGATTTGGAAAATCGATTGAAAAATATCTCTTCTTTTTCGAGAATGGAAAGCTTTTATTATTAACAAGCGTTGAATTGAAATCATAGGAAAACCAACGTCAGATGTTTTAAAAGGGATTTCCTTTTTCTTAAGAAGAGTGTACTTTTAAAAGTCATGTCGACAATATCCATGCAATATTTCTTTCTTAAAATAACTTGTGGCGTTCAAAATTTTTTTATTGCTCTCGTAAATCAGCTTTTCTCAAATTTGCTCTGTTTTAGAGAGCATTCGAATTCCCTGACACAAGGCTCTTTCCGATTCTAATGCGTTTTATAGTTCATATATTTAAGAAATTCCTTTAGTAAATGACTTACGTTAAAATCTCTTTGTGCTCCTGAACAGTCCCGGCATCCCCTTTAGAAGACACTATAAACAACACTTATATATATATTTTAAAAAATGCCACAATGCAAAATAACATGTGTGAATGACCTACAATATAAGTTGTTTCTTGTTAGTAGATGATAGTACTAAGAAAGAGATGCTTTATTTGCAGATTAGTATTAATAGCATGTTTGCGGTTAAATGAAAACAGATTTTTCTTAAAAAATCATTCGAAAGTGTCTCTATGTTTGTTTTGGGGTAGAAAACTTTTAAACATGCTGCTGATTTCCTTTAATAACTCCGTTTCATTTCATGTGAGATTATTAGGTTGGCACTTAAGTCTTCTGTCTTCCGACTAAGAACACTTTTATATTTGCTCAGCTTACAGTATTTTTCAAAGAAAAAAAGGAAAAAAAGGATTTTTTTTAAAAAACATTTTTCGTTCTTTTCTAGGTGTTTAAAACAAATTAATTTAAAATTTTAAAAACTTATAACATTCAAAATTGAGCTTGTGTCTGAGAAAAATAAAAGAGTATGGGTGACATGCGTTTACACCAAGAGATTTTCTGTGGAAACATATTAGGTATATGATTAAATGCATGTTATACAGAAGAGAATACATTTTACACGTGTTTTTAATAAAAATATTTTTTGAAATAAAATATGCTGTGTTCCAAATAATTAAGATGTCAATATTTATATCCTTAAATAGTTTAATACTGCTCTTTTTAAAGATCATATATTTCTTTTAGGCGTTAAATAACCCTTATGTAACATTCTATAAAAACAACCTAACGGTAAAATAACGTCATTTGGTTCTGTGACTAATAAGACTAATTAGTTTTGCGTTCCAAGAAAACAAATAAAATGTATTACTAATTAGCAGTTGATAGATGTTTATTTACTCATTAAAGTTAGATGCATTGACCTTTAGTTTCATTAAATTATAAAACTACTTGCTTAGACTTTGCGATGTAAGGCAAAAGAAATAACGTCTGGTAATATGCAACTGAACCTGTAATTAAACCCCAATTAATCGGTTATTGCTGAAATGCTGAAAAGAAGGCATTAGAAAGTAACAGAAATAAATGGTTTGGATTGCAGTGCTCGTAGGAAACTTGTTGCTACTTATGGTATTTCTTTGTGTGAGTTGGTATATATATATATATATATATATATATATATATATATATATATATATATATATATATATATATATATATTATATATATATACATTTATATATACACACACACACACACATATATATATATATATATATATATATATATATATATATACATTTATATATATACACACACACACATATATATATATATATATATATATATATATATATATATACATAATTATACAGTTGAACTCTTAATGCGAAATGTCAAAAAATCCACGAATTTGTACGTATTAGCCGTTGTTCGTAACAACCGTGAAGCACATTGTAATCCAACTATTAGCACATTCAGAAAAAATCACTTATTTTTTATAAATAAAATTTTTTTGGAGAATATTGAAATAGGGAACTGATAATCGACAATAGCGGAATAGGAAGTAATCCATAATGGAATATGAGCAGTTTTATGTCCAAGTAAATTGAGATAGCCACAGGTAAACAAATGTACGGGCTTAATTTTCTATGTAAACTATTTATTACTTTCTTCTCTTTACACAATAGGACTTTTGCTACCTACAAAATAATGAATAATTTCTAAAATAGAGAATTAAATTACTCAACCAGAAACAACGAACAATTGGAGTAAAGAGGCGAAAAATTTTTGTTCGTCTTAACCGAACTTTTCAATTTAATGTACGTTTTGTACGTGAAATATTTGATGTAATTAGATAGCAAACCAAACTTAACGAACAAAAGGTTTGTTTCAGACGTGATTTCGTATTAAACGTGATCGTATTGAGCAAATTCAACTGTAAATGATAAATGAAGATAATTTGGCTTGTTGTACGTGCTTGTTAAGAGTCAAAATCAAAATTAAGATAGGAATTCCCATAATTATTTATTTTATAACTATTAGAAATTATAATTTCAAATACACAGATATTACAAACGTTAGTCATTGAAATATTTATAACGCGAAGTTAACAATAATCACTTATATAATTAGTGTGTATCTTATATGATATGAAATGATAAAGATCGCATCAATAATTAAATCAATTGGATCGAAATAATTACTGCTTCTAAGAGATGATTTCGAGATATATCTTATATGAATTTCGGTTAAAGTTAAGCAAATCTAATTAATGTAATGTTTTACTTTGCTTATGATCGGACTGAAATATTTAGATTATTTATAACTGTTCTAAAGTTCTTTTTCACGCGAAGAAAATATTTCCATTCAAAATAATTTCATTCTGTGAGTGTCAGTATTTACGTAAATTAATGAATGTTGTGAACACAGAGCTAGAAATATATTTTGGTTGTTATGCTTGATATATTTAAAAACCGTTTTCTTAATGTATTTAGGAATTAATAATTGGTACCTTTTATTGACGCGTAAGAAGATAAACTTATGTGCCTAAACAGTCATAAATAGAGCATTGATGTATTCTTATTTTCCTGCTTCATTTATTATGCAAGAAAAAAGTATTCTAAAATATGTGTTTGTAATTATTCGCTATTTCTGGTTTTTAGAGGGTCCAAAGTAGAGGTTTTTATATTTATTTTAATATTAAACTTTGAGTTTGAAACATGTTTACCTGCACGATAGAGTAACATGTCGACATTCTAACGCCCATTGAAAATTGAGAAATATTTGTGGGCAGTGTTTGTAAATAAGATGTGTGATGTAAAAGAATAAAACTTTGAAGTTAGCATTTGAAATATTAATTAAGATCTAATGATGTAGAAATAGTTCTCTAATTATTTAGTTAATATTAGGAATATTTTAATTATGAGGTTTATTATAAGGTTTATTATTCGTTAATCTATTATATCGCTAATGTATTCATTTATTTATTAACTCATTTATAATCTTTCATTCATTTATACACATATTTATCATTCATGTACTTCTTTTCTCATTCAATCATTATTGTTTTCCACTTATTTCTATTTGTTTCCGAATATTAACTAATATTTATGTTTGCATTAATTGAAAGCATTTAAAAATTCTTAAGGGTTATATTAACTTATGGATTGCCTTGTACTTGTACTCGTTAAACTCACTAATTGTTCATTTCTTAACTAAAGTAGAAGAATCGAAAAAGTTTCATCTTATGCCAAAAAAATGCAGGCGCTTTTATCGCACGAAAATTAACGAGGTAATGTGTTTATCACATGACTTCCTTTTACGCCAATTTAATGATAATAGTACTTGGAGTAAGCAAAATAAAAAAATAAAAAAAAAATTAAATGTTTTTACCCTAAGTTTGCTGCAAACTGAAGCAAAAAACGTCTTATATAGATTTATTTTCTCACTATTGGACATTTTATTGTGATTCAATGGTTGAACTCTCTAAATAGCGCCAATAGCAGTCAAAATGAAACCAGATTAAAATAATAATAATAATAATGAGCCAAGTTCATTGCCAATTTGGCTAAAAAACTGTGCGATATATCGCTAAGTGTTTGCTAAATTATAACACCACTTGAGTTTACATTGAAATTATCAATGATTTCCCCCCCCAAAAAAGTGTAAAAGACACCCTTTGGAACATCAGAATGCAATCGAAAGGGGGAGGTGCACAAATAGGGGTAGGAGTCCACGTACCAAATTTCAACTTTCTAGAACATACCGCTTTTGATTTATGCTAGATACATACGCACAAACGCACAGACATACGTACATACGGACGTCACGAGAAAACTCGTTATAGTTAATTCGGGGATCTTCAAAATGGATATTTCGTGCATCTATACGTTCATAGGCATATATCCATGTGTGATCGAATTGAAAAAAAAAAAAAACTCAATATTCATTTGGGGGCGAGCAAATAGAACTTAAGACCAGATTTTGGGTAAAAATTTTTTTCGCGAATATAATACTCCCTTTCCTTCGTAAAAGGAAGTAAAAATAGGAGAAATATTTTTTGTCTCTATATTAGCAAACTAGATGGAAAATGCTTGAAATTTAAATAAATTCAAATGTAGAAAAAAAAAATAATATAAAACCAAATAATTAAGAGCCATTGTCTGTAAGGATCAGGCAGGTTGTGATTGTTGGGATTTTTAATTTTCTTTATTTTCACATATGTTGTTCCTTATCATGAATATAATGTAAATCCAAAATATGATCTTTGTCTGAGTCACCGTTTTTGAGAAAATATTTTTTTTAGTTTAGGGGGCGTGGCACATTTTTGCTGGTTTTTCAAATTTGCATTTTTTTATGTGCTTGTTGCTTGAAGCGTCCCTATAATGACATTTATTTTGTAATTCCGTATTATTATATGGCCTTGTAAAATACTATTACAGCTGTCAAGTCGGTGACACTGCGAGGGCGACGCCCACAAACTCCGTTTAAAAATGACCGAAAATGAATTTTTTTTCTATATTCAAGGCCGATTTTCTCAAAGCGCCTTCATGATGACACCAACGTTTTTAGATCATTTTCTAGCCACACTTACATACATCGAAAATATGTAATAAAATCGGTGTCACTATAAGGGCGCCAGAAGATATTGGAACTTTTATTTGATAAATTTCACAAAAACACAAATATTTAAAATCTAACTACAACTGTCGCACTCATAGCAGAGATCTGATACTAAATAAGGTTGATAACCAACATGTTTGTCTAACATTTGCACAAAAAAAATCGGTGTCACTCCTAGTATTTTTAGAAATAATAATCGTTCGAATTTAGTACGTTATGTCGGAGTTTTTTTTATCTTTATTTATTTAATCTTTTCATACCCAAATAGTTTATTTGAACATATTTATTTTTAATTTAATACAAAGAAGTGTACCTTTTAACATAAACAGCTTTGGGCAGTAAGAGCGTCTTTTTCTTGAATAGAAAATGCCCGTTTTGATATAGGTACAGGCGGATCTATTGTGCATAATATGTCTAGATTATCATACCAATGCTCATCTTTTTTTTCGGCCAAACAAATTTATTTATTCGAATTGTTCTTGACATATATTTGACCTTAACTTGCAAATGGATTGTGTACGAAAGATGTGCAGTGATAAGCTCTTACAAACATCTTATATAAATGCTTCAAATTGTCCAACTCTAATACGTACTCCTGCATTGCCACAAGTTCAATTTAATGAACTTGGATGGGTCCTATCTTTACGAGCTCAATTCAAGTTCACTTCAAAGCAGAAACAGTATAAGACCAATTTATGATTGGTGAATATACTAGGAAAAAACAACATTCAAGTCAAGTTGCACACTTAATGAGAAATGCAATTCGTAACGGGAAAAAAATTGCTCGCTACTTCAGAGTATTGTACTATGAACCAAATCCTATTCCTTTTTTCTCGATGGAAGAAACAAAAAAACGGAGGCATTCTCAAATATATGAAATGAGAATATTGAAGAAAGCGAACATTCAAAATCTGAAATAGAGCTTGAGGATAACATAGATCAAAAAGAAGAAAACATTAAGAATCAAATCAACACGTTTCAGAAAGACGGCCATCTCTTATTGAAAACTGGTAATTTTGTAGCACTAAGCATGTTAAAACATGGTACCAGGAAAAATAGCAGAAGTTGTCCATTTGCAAATGAAGGCCAAATGCATATCAAGAACAATTGGAATGAATAAATTTGTTTGGCCGGAAAACAAGACTAGTATTGGTATGATAATCTAGGCATATTAGGCACAATAGATCCGCCTGTACCTATATCAAAACGGGCATTTTCTATTCAAGAAAAAGACGCTCTTACTGCCCAAAGCTGTTTATGTTAAAAGGTAAACTTCTTTGTATTAAATTAAAAATAAATATGTTCAAAAAAACTATCTGGGTATGAAAAGATTAAATAAATAAAGATAAAAAAAACTCCGACATAACGTACTAAATTCGAACGATTATTATTTCTAAAAATACTAGGAGTGACACCGATTTTTTTTGTGCAAATGTTAGACAAACATGTTGGTTATCAACCTTATTTAGTATCAGATCTCTGCTATGAGTGCGACAGTTGTAGTTAGATTTTAAATATTTGTGTTTTTGTGAAATTTATCAAATAAAAGTTCCAATATCTTCTGGCGCCCTTATAGTGACACCGATTTTATTACATATATTCGATGTATGTAAGTGTGGCTTGAAAATGATCTAAAAACGTTGGTGTCATCATGAAGGCGCTTTGAGAAAATCGGCCTTGAATATAGAAAAAATTTCATTTTCGGTCATTTTTAAACGGAGTTTGTGGGCGTCGCCCTCGCAGTGTCACCGACTTGACAGCTGTAATAGTATTTTACAAGACCATATAATAATACGGAATTACAAAATAAATGTCATTTTAGGGGCGCGTCAAGCAACAAGCACATAAAAAACAGCAAATCTGAAAAACTAGCAAAAATGTGCCACGCCCCCGAAACTAAAAAAAAATTATTTTCTCAAAAACGGTAAGTCAGACAAAGCTCAAATTTCGGATTTACATTACATTCATGATAAGGAACAACATATGTGAAAATAAAGAAAATTAAAAATGTCAACAATCACAAATGCCTTAAACTGCCTGATTCTTACAGACAGTGGTTCTTAAGCTATAAATCTCTTTAAAGCTTTTAATGCTTTAATCTAACTTTCTTCCAAATATGCACCAAAATTGGTAAAACAGTCCTTACTCTGCACAAACGACGAACAAAAATTAGATACGCCATTGCATACTTTTTAATTCGTTACAGCAAAAGATAAATCTATCATTTATACACAGAGGCAGATGGCAACATCTTGCACATTGCTCTCTTTCGCCTATCCCATTTGTTTACAGAAATTTTCTTAAAAAAAAGGCACTACTAACAGTTATCAAGGTTAGAACTACAATCAATAAGCAAATTTAATTGTTTTCGGAATCTCGACGTTAATTATTTGCAGGAATCTCATCTAGAATTAAAAAAACCAAGCGAAAACTGATGCTTTGAAATGTGAAATGGAAGTATGGATAGCAATTTTGGTTTAGGAAAATGCCTTACAGAAACATTCCGGAAATACTTTCAGGTGTCGAAATGCGTGATTCTGATAGTAATTACTACCTGTTGAAAGTTTGGTATATTTGTAATTAGTGATAAGTACTCTTTAGCCCTTTACATCTTAATAACTCCGATACAAAAAAAGGTTCTGATATATTAGTAGAATAAGGGAGACATAAAGTTCAACGTTAACTCGATAATCTATTAAAACTAACCTGATTGTTTTGACAAACGTAAGACTGCAAGCTTCATTTTCCAAAATTTTCTACAACAAAAATTACTTTCATTTAGCGTGGAATTTAAATGGATTTTTAAATGAAAAAATTCTTTTAAATATGACTAAAATTACCATCAAAATATAAAAATATCTCAAATTACTTAAATAAAGTTATCAAGTTAAGCTTTAATACATTAAAAAACGGTAATTCATAAGCCGAATAAACTTCTTACGTTTTATAGTAGTACACGTATGTATGATGCAACAACTAGGTCAGTAATGGTCAGCTGGTAGAGAACAGTCTAATGCCAGACAGAAAAAAAAAGTTCTCGACAAAAAGTTGGGAAGTAACTCAAGGTTCATCTGTTCTGGCATTTCGTGTTAGCTCATGGCCTTTCAAAAAAAAAAAAAATAATAATTAATTTATGTCCTTTTAGAAGAACCAATTTTTTTGTTTATTGTACCGTTACGGATCGGATACAGAAAAAAAGAACATATCCAACTCTTTTCAATAAAAATTTGATTTACGAACTTTTAACAATAACTGATTTAACTATTCTGGACTAAATTTGAAAGTAAATGAAAATACTTTTACCCTTCATTTGTCATCTTCGTTTTGCAGCTGAAAGAAAAGCATTTCAGTAGACTAGATTAATCTCCTGTAGACGGAGTAATCAGTCTCAGTTTTTTCTGCAACAAATAGAAAAGGCCTGTATATTTTACCCAGCTAGTTTTAAAGGATGGTTTTTGCTATATTTTTTATTTTTCAATATTTCAAGTCGCACATATTACTGAAATTCTCTCCGACAGATAGAAATACTGAAGTTATTTCAAGAACTAAAGTTCAGCCTTTCGCTAATCAGGTCACATTTTTTATTGTAGATCCCCTTAATTATTGTGGACTCCCTTAAATGTAAGATTTGATTCGTTATGCCATAGTAGCAATAAAAAAATGTAAACTAATCTCCAAGATTAAAATGCGCCAAATGATGTACATTTAACGTAATAGTGCGAAAACTGTTATTGTAGTAAGTTATGTTTGTTGTTATCAGTTACAACTAGTTAGAATCTTTTAAAAACTTGCAATATGACATTATTAACGATACAATTGCAGTTTTTAACGAAACGAACGCAATCCCATCTAACAAAACATAATTCGTTGATGTTTCTCTCAAAACCACTAATTAATCAAAGTTACCTGAAAAAGAAATTGCATTAAAAATACAATTACCATGTACGAATTATTTATTCACTCTCTCTCTGGCTGGTTGTCTTTCTTTTTAGTAATTTGTCCTGTTTCCATGTTTCCCAGAACAACAAGTTTTAAACATATATGTATTCAAAGTGAAAGATGATTAATATTCTTGAAACAGCAATAAAAATTATAAAAAAACATCTTCTTGATGAGTATCCGATGTAGTGGCTCAACATTAAAATAAGAAAGAAAAATCAAGATTTAGAAATAAAAAGAATGATTTTCAGTTGAAACATTTTGGAAATACGTTTTAAAAGTGTTTTGAAAAACTGGAACGTTGCTTATCGGCCATTACGACTTTTTAAAGATATTATCAATATTTACATTCGAGTAATGTCAAACTCTTTTCCTAGAAAAAAAAAAGAAGAAAAGATGCAGTTCATCATAAAAAGTATTGTTTTATGATAGAATGCGCATCTTCTGGTATCTTTTTGACGGAACTAGTGAGCAAATCACTCGGTAAATAGAAATAATATTCTAATATAATGACAATGGTTTATTTCTTATATTTCTTGATTTATTAGTTTTACACGAAAAATGCTGCAAAGTTATTATTTCACAAAACACGTCTTTATGTTTACATAGGAGAAAAAAAAAATTAATATCAAAAAAGATTCCATTTTTTAAAAAATACCCTAGCAATCACCTATTGCATATGGGTGATTCTCCAAAATCCTAACAATATTATGTTTTAGTAGCCTAACACAAAAATTGTTTAACTCAGAAAGGGTTTTCATTTTTTCATAGTTTGAAATAACTTATCTGATGTTATTCTACTCTTATTAAAACAATAATTTATTTAGTTTTTTCTACAATTTTTTTAAAAATAACTAGAAAGTCATTCTTTTGGCGTGTCCCCATCCGTTTTTCAAATGGACTGAAATTATTTAAAAATTTTATATCAACATCCCACAAAATCAATTCGTAGTACAAAATTAAGCCTACTTAAAGGTGTAAAATAACATTCCCTTTAAATAAAATAAATTATTTAAATCATCAAGGTACATCGTTTTAAACTTTGTCCCTAGTTTAACAACCCCCCCCCCTCACATCATTCTCCTGTCCTAGCAATGAGTTTAACTTTTATAGATTAAAAAAGTAATTTTTAATATGATGTACTATAAAACTGTTTATTACTACCATTTTGTTGTATTCCTTGAGTATTTTGCTAATATGATTTGTCTGGTGCTCTCATTAACATTTTGAAGTTCAAGAATAGGGTATGCAACATTTTTGCTGTCATTCTCCTGGACAATACTTCTATTTTAAATAAACAAAAATTTTTAACTCCACTAATTGTGTGTGGTTGAATTAAGAGGTTAGAATTGAAAAATTACATTATTTACCTTAAATATAATCCTGGGCCTATGTAACATGCAAATTGTATAGAAAATGTCATACTCCTGTTCTAAAAAAAATCACTCTCCTAGCATTATTTCTCACGCACTGGTAATGCATCCCGTGGAGTAGAAGGATTTATTTTCAATACATTAGTTGGAAAATGAAATTGATTGAAAAAAAGAAAGTTAAATTTGGCAAACGATAAATAAAAATTGCATCAGTGGAATAATTCTATTTATTTAATCTTTGTTGTTCAGACGAATCGTTCCAAATGAGATTTTTTGGTTAAACATCTGTTTATCTAAATGTTGCTCGAATTGGTTAGTGAAGTTGCTATCAGTTTCGTAATTGCTTTAAATTAAAAGTAAAATAAATGTTATTAATATTGCTAATTTCCTTTTTGTGTTTTATGCTTGTATTTCCTGAACCATAAAACAATTTACAGGTAATGAGAAGGTAACTTTTCTTTTTGTAAATTTTATCATACTGTGTATGGCTAACTTAAAGAAAGTTTTAATATAGCAATTGATTTCTTTTTGTTGAAATGAATGTTCGTTATTTGGAGTGCAAGCTATTAGGAGTGAATAATATGGAAAAACCTATGTGGGACTTGCTTTCGAAGGAATTGGGGGTGTCCGTTAAGGGAGGTTTCACATAAATTTTGTTTTGTAATTTAAGAACCATACGTTTTGATTTAGGCTTCAGTTATTTCTTTATTACCTACTATAGTTACATTTTAGATAACCATGAAGAAATTCGTTTTGTAACTCTCCTTGTGCTGCTTGTCAGTCTCTTGCTGTATGAAAATTTGAACCCCCTCTTTTGAGGGTGTAACATAGTTAAAATGAGTTCCCTCTATTTTTCTTTTGATAAGTTCCTAACAAAGAGTAAGTATAATTTTTTTCAGGTTTTTTTTTAGGATTTTTATTTAAAAAAAAAATGTGATTGGAAAATGTCAGGTTTTTTTGAGAATCACTCACAAGTTTTGTTGGTCCAGAAGAAGATGTGTGGTGTCGTAAATGTCGCAATTGCAAAAGACACCGATGACATAAGGACCTGTAACTGACCCTCAAGTTAGACATGAAATAGTGCACAACCAATCACATTTCATGAGCTCTGAGGGTCAGGAGCGCCCATATAATTAGTTTGTAGGGGAGGAGCAGACTTAGGAATAATTTTAATGTTCACCACTCTATAAATTCTCCTGTTACACTAGTGGATAAATAAAATAGTATTTTATCATTAAAGCTTTTTTGAGCAATCACGATTGCTTATTGTTCTCACTTGACTGCTTTTGGCGTTCCTTTGATTTTTCCCACCGTCACCCTCCGCACTATCACCGTCGACGGGCTCCTCACGATGCTGCACCTCTAGCGAAAGCCGTCTCCAGGTTGCATCCATGTCCTACACACACGCGCATACATACACAACTACACACACACATACACACACATACACATACACAAACACATACACACATACAAACACATACACACGCATTCATACAGACACCCACGCATACACACACAAAAACATACACATACACAGAAGTACCCACACATTCATGCCTGCACACAGACACAAACACATATGCCCACATACACACTACACATACCCCCCCCCTACAGACACAAACACACATGCCTTTACACATACATATAACCTGTACACACAAACGCATACCCCCCCCCCCCCCACACACAAACACACACGCCTACATACAAACACTCGTGATTGCGAAAAACATAATTTGAATTCAAGATGTCAAAATTCAAATTATTATTTTTTCTTTCTTCTCCCTTTACTCGGACAGCATTTGTGTTAAACACACATTAAAACAGCACGGAAACTTTCTTTAAAATTTCAGTACATTTTTTAAATACAGGGTTAGCATAAAAGAATATCCCGGTTTTAAAAATCCATATTTCATAAACTATTGCATTTAGCCATAAAGGATACATAATAATAAAGATAAACTGTAAAAGTTTTTTTTCGCTCACAAATGTTCGACGGTGCACCTTTCGAAACGCAACACACATCTATAACATACATTTTGGAGTGTTTCACTGTCAATTTTTTGTAATGCTACACATATGCGATCTTTCAGTTCTTGCAATGTTGTGCAACACATACCTGCAACATAACACTGCCTTTAACTCAACCTCATAAAAAAATCATATGGGGTTATGTTTGGAGATCTGGCTGCCTAATCTCATATGTGGGTAAATCATCATCACCTGCACGGTCAATCCAGCGTTTCGGAACGTCAGTGGCGCAGCAAAGTACGGGGGGGGGGTGTTAGGAGGAACCCCCCCCACAGAAATCTTGTTTTTAACATTGTTGCCAATCCGAAGACAGTAGTCAATACAGGTGTAAGCACTGTTTTGACCAAAAAAAAAAAGCTCCCCCCGGAAAGAATTTCTGGCTGTGTTAGTGAGGAACGTGCACGTTTAAGTAGTTACGTGCGTTAAAAAAAAAAAAAAAAAACTTGGACAGTTTATCTTCATTTTTATGTTTTATTAATAGTGGTAAATGTAATAGTTTATGAAATATAAATTTTTTAAACTGGGATATTCTTTTATGCTAGCCTTGTATTAATAAAACGAGTTATATGAAATATAATAATGATAGAAAAAACAAGAGTAACTAAAAAAATGCAAAGGTCCTAAGAAGAGAAATGCCATATTCCAGCAAGAATGCAATTTTTCAATTCTTTCCATGCCCTTTATCTCGAAGAAAACTAGATTACTATTTTTAAAAAAGTAAACTTACCCAATGGTTTTTGATAAGACTTGTGTTACAAAAACTATATGAGTTTGACTGGTACGTGCTTATAAAATCCATGGGTCCGAAAGTCCTCGAATATCGAGGTTTTGAGAGTCGACTGTATATAAGAAACAATAAACTACGCAAATATCTCTATTAGTTCAATGGAGACTTTTCAAAAGCGTTGATATATGCAGGGCTACTTAACAACGAGGTTTGAGTGAATATATGTACATTAATGGAAAGTTTTCCCCTATAACTATGATCAAACAGACTGATTTGGTAAAATAAATCGTTGGTCAATTAATTTTACTACCAAAATATTTCTTTAAATATTAAAGGTCTTTCGTTCCTTGAATACTCAGAATACCGTTTGAAATTAATTGAGCTTTTTTTCTTGTAATTTGCTCTAAATGTTAGGCCAATGTGTTGACTGCAAATGCTGGGTCAGTGTGTCCTGCAATGTCGGAATAAATATGATTTAATCAGTTTTTTATGCAACGAAGTAATTTAAAGTAGCAGTATAAAGTATCAAAAAATAACATTAGAAATGTAAGGCAATGTTTTTTACTTTTAATAATGAAAGAAAAATTAAAAATAGGAACAAAAAAAAATCGATATAAATAAATCTAAATACGAACTAACCTTGATTTTTTTCACCATAACTAAATCAAATATTGCAAAATAATAATGTAATAAGGAAGAACTACTGACTTTGAATTTGTAATAAATGGGTGATGAAGGTTCCCAACTCCCATTGTCAATTTTCGTAATTCTTTCTTTCTTTTTTTTTTGAAAACGTGATGTTTATCAGTTTTCAAACATTTTACATCATTTCTTCTATAAAAACATCTCTAAACAATGAGTTGCGACAAAATGGTACTAATAAGTAGAATTGAAAATGTAAAAAAGTTTTAATGCTCCGCTGTAGACATTTAATTTTTGATTTTCGAAGGTTGGGTACCTTCACCATCGATTTTTTACAAATTCAAAATCAGTGATTAATTTTTATTAAATTCTTATTTTGAATTTTTTGAGTTAGGTCTGGTAAAAAAAAGAAGGTTAGTAAGAAAGTTAAAAAAGGTAAAAGAATGTTAGCTCGTAATTAGGTTAATGTATATTGAATTTTTTATTAGGGCTTTTCATTTTTTTTTCATTATTGAAAGTTAAAAGCGTTTCTTTAAATTTCTATTTTTTTAGTACACTGCTTCTTCAAATTATTTTATTAAATAAAAACTGGTTAAGTCATATTTATTCACACATTGCAGCCCACATTGATCCAACATTTAGAGCCAATTACAGGAAAATTAGTTCAACTTGCTTTTAAAGGTGTTCTTAGTATTCAGGGAACCAAAAACCTTTAGTTTTCAAGGAAATGTTTTAGTGGTAAAATTAGTTACCTTCAGAGAGGATTTTGTAAATATCCGCAACAGCCAAAATTGTTTTAATTTTTAATGACATAACTTCGTTATCCCATCCAGGAGCACAATATTTAATGCGAACCAATCAACAAAATGAAGATTTCGTTAGCACTAAATCTGTTGCATACACGCTAAGCTCAGAATCGAAGTGCTTTGCATTGATTTTCTGAGGTGGAAAATCTTTTACTCGTCACATTTCAGATTGTACTCATTTTTTGCAATAAATTTATCATTCTAACTGATTTCATCAGTACATACTCAATTTGCTTGTGAAAAAGTTTTATTCGTGGCACGATAAAGCAGAATATTCGATATCTTGCTGTAGACTGATCAATATTAAACGGTTGGCTGTAGCACGTAAGTAAAATGGTTAGAGAAATATAAGATATTCTTTGCATTTAACTTTGATTTTGATAACGAAAATTACAGGTCAACTGCCCTGAGGTTGTTGGTTTAAACCATTATTGCCATCCCTAATACGGTAGATTGTAAATATATAAGGAGTGATATTACCAACTCCTACTTTCCCACAACAGCGATTCTCAGCTTGTGGTTCACTAGCAATTTTCATGCAGTCCCCGAACAGAGAGTGAAAAATATTCTTGAATTTAGGGGCGAAAATTAATGCACATGCTCACAGAAAACTTTTGGATTCATCTCATTTCACCTAATTTGATTGTTATGAAAATATTATTTGTAACGCATATGGTTCGTTTAGGATTCGGAAGGGTACCAATTGATCCTCAATAGCCAAAAGGCTCACGGACTCTACTCGTTAAATTGCTCGTTTCTACAAATGATTCTTATTCATCGCAATCATAATTGCAAAAACACATAATTTGAGCCCAAGACATCAAAATGAAAATGAATGCCAAGCGCTGGGTGCTTGATATTGTGTTCTGGATGTTGTTTTTGTTTGAAGAGGATAATACAAATACAAATACAAGTACAAGTACAAAAACAAAAGTGACGACCAGCAACAGGCTCTGGGCCCAGATAGACTGGTCCAAGTCAAGTTACATAATGTAAGGTCGAGAGGGATGGGAATCTGTATCATCGAGTCATGTAAGCGCAATTCTTTAAAAAAAAAAAAAAAAAAAAAAAAAAAAAAAAAAAAAAAAAAAAAAAAAAAAAAAAATCCTTTTCGATTTTTTACCACGGTAAAAAGATCGCGCATCCCATCCTTTGCATGCTCCAGAAAAAAGTTTTTCATATCTCTTGTAAAATTATCATAATGTGACTTACATCCTTCTGGCTCTGAGGTATGGAAACAAAGTCGATTCCAGGAGACATGAACGCTTAGCGCAGGAGAATCACTAGTTCGTGGAGGCCGGTTGACCTCAAAAATAACCTGGAAAGCAAATTTCAACCAATTGAGGACAATCAGCTGTTCGCAAATGCCCCCCCCCCAAAAAAAAAACACTTCACACCAAGAAAATATACAATAAAATTGACAAAAGCATGAGTTAATCTAACTTTACGTAATCTTTCTGAAAAACGCAAATTAATGTTAATTACTTAATATTATAAAAAATGTAGCACATCTCTTCTTAATTAACAGCATTTGCCTAAGCACTTCATCAGAGTAAATGGGAAATAGTGTAAAGCTATCTCCATTTATCCAAACGTAAAAATCTTATTAAAGCTATAAGGATATAAATTCTGAGTATTCTCTTGTGCTGTGAGACAGTTTTTATGATGGCATTAACAAAAAAAATTAAGTATATGTTTTTTTTTTCCGATTTGTTCTTCGTTTTTTATTGCAAATCCTTGACATGGAAGGAAAATTTTTTTTTTTTTCAAGTGGCTTTTCGTTGGTGACCTTAGAGATGTTTATCGGTAATTCTAGCTAGTACATTTTATTTTTTGTTCTTGTCTTTGGTTTAATTTTAGGAGGAGAAGTTTAAAAAATATTGAAGAACGAATTTCTTATTTTTAATAATTAATTTTGCTTCTTTATGCCAATTCTTGAGGAAAGGTCTATTCGAGCCAGTAAAATATAGGAGGGTTAATTTAAATCTATTATCCCTCAGAAATAATAATAAAAAAAGGCGGGAAATGACAATAATAATATATACATTACAAAAATCGTAAAAAATGTAAAAAATCGTAATATAAGAAATAAGTAAATAAATTTGTGCTAAAAAGTAAAACTATTTTAAAATACACATCCGTTGTACAATTTCCTGTTATCCATACAATTTAATAGATCTTCGATTATCTTCGAAACCCTTTTAATCTAGCGTTGATTAACCGAATTCGGTTTTCTCAAATTTATATTTTGGTAACATGCATTACCAATCCAGGGTCATCGGACACAACCATTGCTATAAGAGTAACCGATTTATTTGGGCGTTTTTATCACTTCTTTCTCCTCCCCAAGCCAAGCAGTAAATTTCTTGAACATTGTACATCATTCTAAACATAAAAAAGGAGGAAATTTAAAAACATTCACGTTCAAAAGGAAAGTATTGCTACATTAGGTGATCATTTCTTTATTAAGTATTTATATTTTGACCGCACAATAATGGTTGAAGAACGCAACAGCTCTATTAAATCTTATTTATTGTACCCTGCGTTGTCTTGCTTATGTGATATTTATTGATTAACTTTATTGCTTATTATTATAAACTAAAAAAAAAAACGCCCGTCAAGGTATGATGGGTGAAAATTGCTTCTACATTTGAATGTAGCCATTGCCTGTTTGATGATATTTTGACAGTTGAAATTTTAACCCTAATTCCAGTGGATTAACCCTAAATTCCAGTAGATTGAGTTCATTGATAACCATTTTTCGTTTCTTAATTCTCCTAAAATGACAGTTTTACCAGTAAAACAAGTTAAGTGACTTGATTTAATTCAGTCTTGTCAAAGTAAAGCATTGCCCTGCATGTCAAACATTACCAGAAAATGTTACCAAATTATCATGCCATTGCGCGAGTTTTATTGTTGATGAAGTTACAGAGCGTTTCTCGACCAGTGATATTGATATATGTAAGAGAAATATAGTATAAGAGAAAATTATTAATAGACGCATAACACTTATGTTACGAATGTACGCATGTTTAAATGGAGCACTAAACGATATCTTCACAGTTCCGCCTCGATCACTTCGGTTAATTGAGGTTCTACTATACTTCATTCTATGTAGTCAAGAAAGTTTTAAAAGGATAAAAACTGGGTTTTTTTTATTGTTATGTTATTGGAAAAAACCGTACTCAAGCGGAATAACTAGTCACTCTAAAATCAGCTAACATAGTTGGCGTATGTCCATAAGCAATTCGTTTACGAGTTAGTAGGCTAAACGTTAAGAAACATTTTTCTAAATTCTCGAAACTTTTTACAAGGAAATCGAAAAATAACTCTGGCCAATTCTTCAAAATCTTAAAAATTAAATTCCTGAGAAAGATAACACGAGAAAAGCCCGAGTTGTTTGAACTGGGAAGTTGTTCTTTTTTTTTTTGATTAATAGAAATTATTTTTCTGGTGTTATTCCATTCATATCGAAAAAAATAACCTATTTGCGTTTTCCTAAAACATGTTTTAAATAAGAATGAAGGTGTGTGCAACTCTGTTTTTTAAATTGAGTTAAATTATTTAAAAAAATTGTATCAACATTCCCCAAATTCAATTTTTAGTACTAAATTATGTCATCTTTAAAGGTTCAAATAGAATTGTTTTAATTTAACTATTAGTTAATCAAGATACATAATTTCAAAGTTTATCCCAAAATTCCTCTTCGACTAGGAATTATTATAGGTTATATAACATGTATTATAGGTAAAAATAATGAATTTTGAATCTGCTGTACTACAACTATATATTCTCAACATTTTGTTAGATTCCTAGAGTATTTTGTTGACGTGATTTACCAGCTGTTATTATTAGTTTTGAAGTTCAAAACTGAGTATACAAATTTTTGTCATTCTCCTGGACAATATTCTTGTTTCAAAAAAAAAACACAATTTAGTTCTAATTGAATTAAGAGGACATACCTTGTGAAAGGTAAATGTGACATACTTCGCGAAAAAAAAAAAAAGTCACTCTCCTTGCGTTATTTTTAAAGCACTGGTAATATACTCAATAAGAGGTTTTATTTCCAATGTACTAGTTAATAAACAATGACGTATCGTAAAAAATGAGCTTCATTTTACAAACGATAAATAAAAAATGTAGCAGCAGAGTAATTCTGGTGTTTTTTTTATTTTTTGCTGTTGCTTAGACAAATCTTTCAAAAAGAGATGTTTGTTATACATTTTTTTTAAATAGAGTAGTTCTTTTTGTTTTATTTATTTTTTGCTGTTGCTCAAACGAATCTTTCAAAAAAAAAATTGTTTATTATATATATTTTTTAAATTTGAATGTTCCTCGAACAGGGTAATTGCAGGTTGGGGAGACTGGGATCAGTTGTGCCAGGGGCAAGTTGTGTCATCGAGCCTCCTGACTGAGCCAAAAGGTTTCAAGCCCTGTCGATGTGAGAGATTAGATTGATAGTCTCAGTGTCTTGTGTAAGTATGGAAGTATAGCATTGGACTGTTTTCAAGATAAAAATATTTTTCGTGTTTGCTACAACAAAAGTAAATTTTGTGATCTGCGTTGGAATTGGCATTGCCAGTAAGGATGCTGAGGCGTGTAAACTTTCCTAATAGTAATTAAATACCTATGTTTCGAGCTGTTATTCTATGCATATCTTTTGTTGATCATGATAATATTTCGGAAACTATTAAGTAAAAATCAAAATGGCGCACCACACGGGGTTAGTTGTGACAAAGTCAAGGGGGCACGTTGTGACAGGTCACTGCTTGCCTCGGTCCGTTATCCGTCAGATGACAGCGTTGATGACCAAAATGGAAGTGAAAATAATAAATATAAAGCTGCTATCAAACCCAAAACTTTAGCAATACATTTAGTCAATGATATTAAGAATGCAGAGCGGTCTTTAGAAGTGAGAAGTCTCATTGGATTAGATGAGTATATGACAATTGACATTAGCATTGTAACAGTGCTACGTTTTATAGAAAAAAGACGGTCACTTAAAGCTGGAAATCGAAAGTGCAAGTTCGTAAATGTTTTAAATCCTGACATTTTAGCAATTGCAGCTATAGAGAAAATTCGAGCAGAACAAAATGCAAGAGAAAGCAAGAAACAAAATGAAGAAGAAAAAGCAAAATATAAACTGTACGCAAATGACAAAGAGGGCACAAAAAATGCACCAACGTTTTATAAAAAAAAATGAAGAAGAAAGATTCTGATACCTCTAAAGATGATAAAAATTTATTATGTTAGTTTGTTTGAAGCAAAACAAAGTTTCTAGAACCTTAGAAGACTGAATACAATGCATGACACTTAAATACTGGTCTCATGTCAAATGTATCAAAACAACGTTATTTTATTTGCATTAACAGCACATCGGATGTTAAAACAAGAGTTTGTAATGAGTGATTACAAAAATAGGTAGTTCCTGTAGGATTAGGTGTTCCCCCACACATTGTACCGAGTGAAAGATTAATGTGGCTAAAAATTAATGTTGATCTACGTTTTATCTTTACTGATAAACACAGTTTATATGTCTCTAAAAAAAGTTCACAACTGTTAAAAATTTGAATATTTTATTTTCAATTCATTTAAAATTTTATTGGAAACATGAAAGAGTTCTTTTTTGTGTTAAGAGTATTATAACTAAATATTTTTTTCATCCTTATTTTAAAATATTACATTTAATTAAATTTCTTACATAATTTGTACATGTTTCATCGTACTTGTACGCGCTTTTTGTAAGTCACAATGTGCCTCAAACATGTCACTACTAACCCCGCTACGGGGCAAAATGAGACAAACTAAGAGGCTGCGAAAATTAAATTTTATTTCATGAAAAAGCTTATAATGTTCATAATTGTCTCATAAATATATTTATCAAGATTTACTGTAATGATATGATGCACTAAATGTTTCATATCAGTTCAAATCATACGGTAATATTACAAATAGTTAAAACGTCAGCACTAGGACCGATCTCCCCTACTTTAAATTTTTTCCTGAGGTAAATTAGAGAACAACTAGAATCAGTTAACTATTTTTCTGAACTAGAGAGTTATAGCTAACAAACATTGGAATTTAATATGAAATTTTTTATTAATTTGTTGGTTTAAAATTATATTATGTGTCAAATTCTTTTCTGAAACAGATACCGATAATGATGAGGGAGACGACTTTCATCATTATGGAAATTAATAAATTTCAACATTTAATAATAAAATTTCCCCGTAAAAGATTATATTAGAAGTAAAATATATATTGTTAATACTGTTTATTCTTTGTGCGTGTATTTTCTGAAAATATTTAAATATAGCTCAAAGGAAGTTTTCCATAGATTTTGTTTCGTAAAGCAATAAACATACTTTTTGATTTATTTTACCTTTCTTTTTTTCTGTTTTTAAAGTGTTGATAACTTTTGATGAATTCATTTTGTCACTCTATTAGTGTTTTTTATCACTCTCGTGATGTGTGAAATTCCCCCCCCCCCTATTTTGAATGTTGTAGCATAGTTAAACAGAGTTCGCTGTTTTTCTCTAAATATGCTCCTAACATAGTGTAAATATACATTTAAATAAAGATTTTACTTTTGAAGAATTTGTGAAATTTGGAAAATGTCAGGATTTTGAAGAATTACCAACCTTTTTCTTTACTCAAAAAGGGTTAAGTATGGAAAACTAATGCAAATTCTTCATTTACCTTTGCGTTAGTTCGCCTCTATCAACTATCTTTTAAAAGAGTTTAATGCAACATATATGACAAAATTTGAAACAATGCATACTTTACTTTAGGTTACGAATTATTTCATCAAATATTTTACTATTTTCTCTGCTAGGAGATATATTATCACTATTGCGCCACGTTTTATTTACTGACATACATTAAAAATTTCCCAATGGATGGTACACCAAGAAGAAATTGTTGACTTTTTGCAAGGTTAGAAAGTAATTAACCATTTTAGTTTTTCTTTCAGGATATTCATTGCTTAGTGTGACTCTGCATATTTCTTTTTTGTTCCAAGAACTCCTTTGTTCGAAAAAGGGATGCACTTGAACTCGAAATTAGTTTTGTTTTTATCTCAGAAGCTCCTATGTAAAGTCTTGCTCAACGTTAGTTTTTATTTCAGGATCTCCTTTGTTCTGTTTCATAACGTCTCATTGGACACAATTTTTTATCATAAGATCACCTCTGTTGACCCTTACTCAAAGTCAGTTTTTATTTCAGTCTACTTTGTCGACTTTAAATGTCTCAATCGTCACTTTTTTTTTTCGAGATCTCCCACAACGTTACAAGTACAAACAATACAGTAAAACCTTTAAAATTGACCACTCTTGTAAGTTGACCGCTATGGTCAGGAGCATAATTTTTTCTTTATCATATACACTCAAACTTGTCCACATAAAAAACCACATACAAAAATCAATCAAAACTTCACGAGCAGCGATAAAAAATAGTTTTGGCAGCATAGTTTTTTTTTTTTCATACGGTTGATAGGAACAGCATAAAAATGTATATGATGCCGGAAATAACTTAAAAGCTTACTGAATAACTATTAATTGCTTCTTTAAACGAAATCAAAATAAACCAAGTGATGATAACTTTTCCGAATTGTCAGACAAAATTTCTCGAATAAAGACATTTTTAGGAGGTCACAAACCTCCCATCGGGGTGCCCATGGCGTAACTTGAAGATACTACCTTGCACTTGCTTTACAAATAATTTCATCAATTGAGTCCCAATCTGATTGAAACTTTCATATGCTGCACCAAAAAAAAAAAAAAAAAAAAAAACTGTACAAAAACAGGTTTGAGTGTATTTGAACTTTTCTAAGCTTATTTTTCTAAGTTGATCACAAAAATTATTTGCCGCAGGTGGTCAACATATGCAAGTTTGTTAGGGTGGCCCCCTTAGCAATAGGACATTTTTCGAAAGTTAAAATTTCCTTGCTCTCACCCTCTTATCTTGTTCCAATGAACAAAAAACAGGCTGCACAAAATTTCCCTTCATTTGAACAGTTTCTAGGGGTACCTCAAATGCATTAAACTTAAACCGGTACTAGAAATTTAGTAAAATTTTTTACAAGACTACATTTTTCTTCAATAACACAGCAATTTCTAGGGAATAAATAATATTAGTATGTCAAATAAATTCTATGGAATCGAAACAAAGAGTGAACATTAATGAGTGAATTTAAACATTTTTTTTATAAGTGAGGATTTAGTAACAGTGGGACAGTTTTCACGGTATTTAGCAACATTGTGTGTTTAGCAACAATGAAAAAATTTGTGCAAACAAATTTTTTCTCCCTTTCATCTTTTGTGAGAATATTATTGTGTGCGAATTAATTTTATTTCCCTTTCTGCAGTATCAATCACACCAGTGATTTTGTCAGGTTTTACAATTCCACTTATATAACCAGAGTCATCTTTCCAAATTGAAGGGTCTTTGTCATCTGGTATGTTTCTTGCTGTTGTACCTGGCCAAACTGCTCGAATTTCATCGGTTAAGCCCTGTTTTCCAAGGGATTGATGAACAGCCATAGCTATTTCTTCTGCTGATGATGTTGGGATTTTAGGAACTCCCAACAATTGCTCCATACCTCGAAAAGTTATTGTAATTCCCAAGTTATTGATCCTCTCAACTCCTGTGAATGCTGGGAGCAATTTTCCATCCCGGTGTAACAAATTCTTGGCAATCGGTTAAATTTTTGTAGAACTTTTTCATGTCTCTTTTCTCTAAATATTTTTCGAAGGCACTGAAGACAAGTTCGATTTATGATTAGATCCTCAGTGTCATGCCCAAACGCTTCAGCAGCAGCGACCAATATGTAAATTTCCTGTCTATCAGTCATACTTGAGAAAACAAAGGAGTAAAAACTTCAGTATACCTCTTGTTTCTATTCGGGTCGTAATTCCCGTGCCTGTAATGTCACTGCTGTGTTAGTTTCTGGTGTTTGCTTATCAATGATAGAAGGACTGTCACTGTTGAACATAGAAGGACTCACACTGGACATTATTCCTTGTGTTGCTTGAAACTGAATCATAAGTTTTTTATGCGACAAATTGTCATTTCATTTCTTTACAAGTTCTTTTCTTTCGAATGACTTTCTTCTTTTCTCATCAACTTTCTCTCTTCCTTTTGCACTATTTTTTTCAGTACCAATCATTGAGACCGGGAGTTCTTTTTGCTCGGAAAAACTAGGAATTTCCTATCCTCTTCATTTTTGATCTGTTTTAAAGCATCTGCATGCACAATGACGAAGAGATTGTCTTCGTCATTGTGCTTCACCCCTTAAAAAGGTATCTTCTCCCTATTTTTAGCTGGAGTTCTATAACTGTTTCTATGCATCATGGTGTTTAGACTAATTTATCAATTCAGCGGTCTGTTCTCCTAGTAGGAATTTGTGCATTTTGCCAGAAAACAAAAATTTCTTAAATCTCTAAAGTTGCACATTTTACGTTTTTTTTTTTGTCATACTTAAATTTTTACATTGTAAAAAAAGTGCTTAAAACTTGCCTGTTGAAGGGTAGCTTCCCTTTAATAATTTGTTTGGAAATATATATATATATATGTATATATATATATATAAAAATCACTTCTTAATTTGTATGAAGAGACGTTGGTGCAGTTTTACAAGACTAGGTTGATCGTCACAAAAGTCAGGCAAAAGTAACTAGCACAAACCACTCGTCAGTGGAAATTATTGATAAATGACAATGTTATACTTAGTTAGGCAACAAGTGAAAGATGCACATTTTTTGAAAATAGAGTTACTACACTAACCACTATCAAATAAAAAAATAATACAGGCAATGTAATGCTTGATTAGAAAGTAAATAAACTATGCAAATTTCATTAAAATAGAGTTACCAATTTACCTAATCATATGAAAATAATTATAGATCTATTTCGTAAAAAATATATACATTACCTTTCATAATACAAAGAGAAATATCAAGTGCTTTCTCACATTCAATCAACAAAAGCAAACCCCATGTTATGGAAACACTGCATGCTAACTGAGTTCATAAAACTTAAATTATATTTCTAACTTATTTTATAATCACTCATAAATTTATGTGTTCTTAAAAAAATATCTCAACTAAAAACTAACAGAGAAACTTTCATGAGATTGTTTCAGAAATGATTGCAGCAGCAAAAAGCGTCGTGTTGGCGAAAAAGGTTCGTTGCCTAAAAAAAAGCCTAAGCAGAGATCGGGATGGCATACTAGGTTACAGGAGAAGGTAGTTTGAGTAAGGTAACACTTGTAACAGGAAATAAGGCCATCAAAAATGCAAATCTGATAAGTTTTTTTTTTAATTTGAAAACTGATGGAAAAAAATTTTTTTTCGGTGAAAATTCGATAATTTTATACTATTTGAGGCACCTCTTAAACATTTTCACTGAGCTAATATTTTGCACATATCATTTTTTGTCCATTAAAATAAAACTAGGGAGTGGCAGCTAACTTTTTGCAAAGTTTGAAAATAAGAGGCACTCTACTGTACATGTCCCGCATGCATTATCATTGCAAGATCCGCACATATGAACTTACTCCAGGTAATTTCAAAAGAAAAAAAAACATATACGTTTGGATCTGATGGAAATATAATTAAAATACAATGTGTCCAAAAAGTCTCTGACACATTTTAAAAATACACAGAAAAGCAACACATTGTCGTATAAATAGTCGATTTTATCAACAATACTTTACAGGTTCAAGACTTTTTTATGACACCGTAAAAAAAGGGGAAAAGAGCAAAAAAGAAAAAGTAACTATCAGCAATCGCTTTATCGTCCCGATAATAAAAACAAATGCAAACCAGAGTTTAATGTGTGTGCCGTTTGGGGACATGGATGAACTTGTGTACAATTTAGGTTTTTTTTCTCGGAAACATCATTGAACTCTGCAGTCATTGAACTCTGATAATGAAAGGTATTGTTTTTTGTTTAAAAAAATGTTTAAACACCTTACATGACGTTTGTTGTTCTTTCTGTGATAATACATCAGTTACTTATAATTATTTTTTCTTTATTTTTTTCACTCTTACTTTCTTCTTCTTCTTCTTTTTTTTCTGATGTCATAAACATTTCTTGACCCTGTAAAATGTTGTTGTGCAAACTGAATATTCATACGACAATCTGTTGGTTTTCTTGAATTTTTAAAATGCGTCAACGATTTTTCAAACACCCTGAATAATTCTAGTCCAAAAGGGTAAATGATTATAAATGATATCCTTATGTATCTTGGTATGATGTAAAATTTCTAAAAACTTTCTTGTCCTTAGAAAGGAATGATTCGTACGTGTTGCAGGCGTGATCGTATTTTCACTCCCGAAACACGTATGAATAATTATTTCTCAAATAAAAATGTCATCTCTCATACTTCATAGTATGAGAGATAAAGTTTCCTTATGTTTGAATATATCACAATCAAAAGCTGAAGTTGAAAATTCCGGGATCAACTGCAAATGCATACGAAAACATGTCATGTCCGTACAAATGGATTGAGCAATATTTAAAGGACAAGCAGCTGAGCAGCAGTATATTTTTTTCAACCTTAACTCATAAAACAAATTAATGCTCATATGTTTTCGATTCAGTGCTTATTTAAGCATAAAGATTACTTTTAATCAATACCTAAAAACTAAAAATTTTGCATCTAAAAATAGTTTTCTGAAAAGAAAAAAAAAAATCCCAGTAACATTTCCTGGTTTAAGCAGAAATTCTATTTTTTAGCTATTCTAAATATCTGTAGCTAAACATAGTACTTCTTCAACAAAACTAATTAAAACGCATTTTCGTTTTTGTTATGTTCTACTTCATTTAACAAAAACTAAGAATGTATTTAAAATCTCTCAAACTAAAAAAAGTGATTAAATGGATGTGTTCTTAGTAATATTGTCTCAAAAATGTCAAGAGAAAAAGTTCCCTTTAAGAGGCTAATATTAAACTTGATTGAAATATTTCCTATATAATATTTAGCAATAAAAAAGAAAATATTTTTTTCTTCATATTTTCTGCGTGACATATGCTCTTTCTGCTGTAGTTTTTTAAAAATATTTTGTAACTTAATCCTCTTGTTTGAACAAGAGTTACGATAAAAAAAATCGCTCATAGTCTAACGTCATTTTTTACCTATTCAAAACTGAAGCAATGACAAAAGAGAATTACAAATTTTGTTCACACTACATCTGTTTGTTCAAACATTAGTTATAAAAAGCATAATTTTATCAAAATCTTAATGCTAGTTTAATGTTAATTGTGTAAGTTATTCAAACTAGAAAATAATGTCAGAGTAAGATTTACTGATTTTCGGGGTATTTCGAACAGAAGAGTATTGTTAGAATGGAATTATTTTATTAAAAAAATTAAAAAAGAGGAGGGGAACAGGGGCAGCATGCGAAGTAAAGAAACCGACGCACATTCCTTTTAAAATGTCAAATACGATTTTTTAAATAATTTACATTAATTAATTTATTTTTAATGGGGTTGTTTCCAAAAGTGTAAAAGTACTTTTTTCTGAAACAGCATGCTTAAAAACGTAGGATTTGACCATTTAATAAATAATTTGACAAAGTTCAATATTTTTTAATAATTATTTTAATCGGTTCGCAGATTCCATTTCATTTTTACGCTTCTGCATATGACATCACAAGTAATGATATGCCATTCACTGATGAAATTAGCGCAGAGCGCTATATTTAATTTGCTTCTTTACTCACATGTACTGGTAACGATATGGTTGATGGAAAGCGTAGACCGCAATATTTAATTTGCTTCTTAATTATTATAATCTGGAAAAAACGGCAGCGTAAGCATTCAGCGCACCTGAGTAATAGCACGCCAAATTTCATCACTTGTGACGTTACAAAGACCACGCCTTATTTGAAAAATCGGACATTGAAAAAAATAATTAAATATCAAACAGTATGAAAATAAAAGTTTTTCTTCACTCTATGTTTTTTTTTTTGTTTATTCTATCAATTTCAGTGCCTAAAAATAGTACTTTTGATTGATGGAAAAAACCCCACTGCGTTTTTCCTTTATATTCTCTTTACATCAAGCCCCCTTGAATCCCCTTCATTATTCTTACGCATTACCTTTGTTTATTGTTGTGCTGTATTTATGATATATTTAAACATTTTTCTAAAAAAAAGTTGTATTTGAGTTAACAATCTACAGAAGCTCCAAATTATTAAGGAACGAAACTAAGCAAGTTGATTTCTGCAAAAACTGGAGCGTTTTTTTTTTCTTTTTTTGAAAAAGAAAAAAAAAAAAAATCTCATATAAAAATTGTTTTAAGTTTCTTAGTAAGCAACGCATTATGTTATGTGCTTAAATAAACATAATTTAATGCTTCATTTCTTACCCGCCGAAAGTAATTAATAAATATATTCTGGAAATGAAACCGACGAGAAATCGTTGAAGTGAATCGTACAAATAGCTAATAATCGATATCGCATTTTGCTAACGATGAAGAATGTGTTTTTAAGAAGTTTTATTGATATCGAGGGAATGAAACGTGCGGCAAAATTGCTGGAAAAGTGATTTGTTAAGAGTATTTGAGGACGGATTTAATTTCTCGTAATTGTTACGGCCTACGAATAAGTATAGGAAATGGTGAAAGTTAATGTTGACAAGCAAAATTCATATGGTAATTGCTTTCAAGGAATATTTTGGATAAGCAAAGTCTTGCGGGACATATTACCAGTTCCAAAATAAAAGTTAGGAATTTGATTTGTAATGACGCAAGTAAGCAATTTTGAAACTTCTTATGAATTTTAATAAACTTCTTAATAGTAGCAAGTAGATTTAGTTTTATGATTATTTCAGCCATCTATGAAAAAATGTTAGCTTAACATTTATCGCACTTTGCAGATGAATGATTTATTTATTGTTTAAATATATAAGTTAAAAATTGATTGAAAGTGACTTAGTTAATGCATAAAATACCGCAAACAACGATAATTTTTAATTATGTTATTGCTGTTGAGGTAAGACGTTCACCTGAAATACAAGGCATATCTACAAAGTGAGTTTCTTTTGGTAATCAGGAAATATCCAGTAGCGTAACTAGGGGTTGGCAAGAGTGGCTCTTTCCAGGGGCGCAGCAGCCAGGGGGAGCGGCATTTAGACCGATTAATTTTTTTAAGAGTTGTTTTTCTTTTTTTATCATAGAATTTGAAAAATGCTTTAAATTGTTTTTTAAAAAACGCGCAACAAAAAAAGAGCTAGAGGGGATATATATATATATATATATATATATAATAGATAAATAAGAAAAAAAATACAATGCTGCCTCCTATCTGTCGAATCAATTAATCAAAATAATACAAAAAAATTTTTTTTTTCTTCGAGATCACAATGACCTCCGGTGACTTCCTTTGTGGGAGACCCTGGGGATGGGGGCGCAATTTGTTTAGTTCGCCAGGGGCGCTAGACCACCTACTTACGCTACTGGAAATATCGTATACGGATTCCGGAGAAATGATTATTGCTGAAAAATCTATAACTCTTAAACTATTTTTCTACGTAACCCCTAAATTTTGCAGGCATTTGCCATGTGGCTCATGTTTTAGTATGTCTTCTTCACAGAAGGTTGTCGTCTGCGTTTTCAAGCATATGGTAACTTATTCTTTCAGCTCATCATCATTGTTGCCCACCGAGGAAAGATTTTAGGTGCAAGAAGAGGTGGAAATCGCTAGTAGCGAGGTCAGGGCTATAAGGAGGATGGTCAAACACGTCCTAGTCAAATTTCTGTAAGAGGTCTTTTTTCACATTCGCTGTTGATTTCTTGCCGCGTTTTTCAGAGCAAGCGCTGAGGGCTTTTGTTAAAAGGTGTTTCTTTTCTTCATGATAACGCCCGACATGTGACAAAAGATTTCCTACAGAAATTTGGCTGGGACGTGCTTGACATCCTCTTTATAGCCCTGACCACGCTTTTAGCGATTTTCACCTCTTCTTGCACCTGAAATCTTACCTTGGTGGGCAGCATTTCAACAACGAAGAATAAGTTATCATATGGTTGAAATTGCAGGCGGCCACCTACTATGAAGAAGGCATACAAAAACTTGTGCCACGCTATGAAAAATGCTTGCAAAATTTTGGGAGTTATGTAGAAAAGTAGGGTTTAAGAGTTGCAGATTTTTCAGCAATAAATATTTTTCTTGTATTCGTATACGATCTTTCTTTTTTACCGTACGGAACTTACTTTGTGGATATACTTCGTATATTTGTTTATTTGAATAATATTAAGTTTTTGCATAAATCTAACAATTTTCAAAATGTTGACATTAATATTGCGAGGAATGTCATTTTTAATCTCAAATATCTTTAAGAATTATCTCATGAGCATTAGACGTTATGAGACACAATGAAATAATATTTAGAGAATCTATGACATACGTTCATAATTTATACATTTACTAAGCCTTTGGACGATATAATATATCTGTAAAACATGTAACATTTAAAAAATAAATAAATTTCAGGTAGATTGTTTTAGTTCAATTCAAATAAATAAATAAGTACTACAGTAAAATAGCTGCTCTCACTTTGTGGTGCACGCAGGGGGGGTGGGGGGTGGACAGGAAGAAGGAGGGAAGGACACTAGTTGGCCTGGGCCCAAGCCTGAAGGGGGTCCAATATTTTTAAAACTAGGGGTGACATATAGGAGTAAACAAAATGGAGGGAGCCCGGAAAAGTCATGTGTGACGGGCCCCAAAATTTCGGTGCACGCACTGGATGCACGCGATATCCGTCAATAGCGGGGATAACGAAAGACAGGAATAGCACTATCATAACGAAAAACATGATATTGTAAAGTTGATATTGTAAAAAGCAACAAAAATCTATTTTGACATAATGAAATGCAAAACACAATTTAGAGCTGATATAATTGAGAAAACAGTCATATCTGGGCACTTTTTATTTTGTGGGTACTTATTATTACCTTATGAATACCAATCAAATGATCTTTATCCTATCGTTAGTGTTTGTTTTAAGAATTTTATATACTAGCATTGTTAATTTCACAAGCAATATTTTGATGCTTCGTTAATGGAATTCAAATTGTCCTTGAAATAAAAGCAGTCAAGTTGAACTAAAATAACGATGCAGTTTCGTGCAAAGGGAAATTTTAATCGTATCAATGTTAGCAGGCCCGGATTCATAAATTGTGGGCCTCCCTGCAACAAAATTTTTGTAGATCCTCCCCAGAGGCCAGCAGTGTATATTTGCAACATTCATGAGTCTTAGTGCTAGTTTTTTTTCTTTTTCTTGGGCCGTTGGGCTCCTTAAGGACGTGGGCCTTCCCCGCACTGCTGGGTCTGCTGATACAAAGATCCGGGCCTGAACGTTAACGAAACTATTACACGACAAACATCTGTAATATCTGTGGCTTTAATAATATATGTATGTTTGTTATTTATGTAAAGAATTGAGCAAAAAGGAAGTAGAAGAAAGAGCTATAATATTATTTAAGGCAAACGACTAGGAATTAATGACTATGGTACGATAAAAATTTTGATCAAAACTGGATGGTGATTACAAACATACTGAAAACTCTTTGAAAATGCCGTAATTTATCGCTATGCAGTTGGTCCAAAGGCATGATCACAGTCTTCTACGTAGGAAAGTGTGCATTAACATCTATAAATAGTTAAGATTATTTTAATGAACATATTTTTTAAAGAGTTATATCTCAAAAGCGGTGGCTTTAGGAAAAAAATGTATGGAGGCTTTTTATAGAAGATCTCTAATCCAACATTTTTGTCTGGGCTAATTTTCTGATAAAAACTTACCGCTTCGTTGAAAATCGCGAAAAACCCGTTTTTGTGACCTTTGACCACAAGTAAATATTCTTCCCCGGGTCGGCTCGATGATGTCTTTTTACATTTCATTTCTGAAGGTGTTTCGAACAATCCTACCAATTTTCAGCTGGGAGTGAATTTTTGTAACTTCACTCCTATTTTTTTTCCCGGTCTGAATGAACCGGACTAATGACTATTATTTACGAAAACAAATTGAAGCTTCATGAAGATTAACTACTTAAAAAAAAAGGACGGAATCCAGTATATATGACCAAGAATATATTCGATTTTACCTGTCAATATACTCAGTGCTCAAAAAAAGTTTTTACTTAAACGAAATTCAGATTTTTTTTACAGAAAAAAAAATCCACTTTAAAAAGAATGTATTCGAAAAACAAAAATTTAAATGCTTCAAAGTAAGATAGAGATTGATCGTTAAGAGAAAAAAAGCTGTCCCGCTTTCAGGAGAAAAAGGAAAAAAAAAAGAAGAGAGTCATTGTTTTAAGAATAACAGAGGGATTAAAAAGTGATTCTCCAAAAACCTGACATTTTCCAATCATATTTTTTTTTTAAAAATAAGAATGCTAAAAAAAATTATACTTTCTCTTTGTTAGGAACCTATTCGCAACTCCAGAGCTCGAATACGCTACCTTGCGGTGATAAACACTACTGCCGAAAAGGGTAAAACATTCCATTCCACGTGTTTTCTTTCGGGCAAATTACAGGCTCCAGCCAGTTTATGGTGTTTTGTAATTTCAGAAGAACAGAAAAAAAAAGCTGCCCACAAACGCGATGAAAAATTACTGTCATTCACTAAGCGTCAAAGCAAGTTGTAAGTTACGGTATTTGTTTGTTTTACCTTTTTCATCCGCCATTAGACAGTAGCTCCAGCGCCCCCTATAGTTTATTGGAGCTGCAAATTAGGAGAAAAATTGAGAGAACGCACTTTAGTTATGTTACACCCTAAAAAGATTTGGTCAAATTTTCATGCAGCAAGAGACTGACAAGCAGCTCCAAGCGAGTTACAAATTTCTTCATGGGCTATTTAAAATGTAACTATAGTAATAAAGAAATAACTGAAGCCTAAATCAAAAAGTATGGTTATTAAATGACAAAACAAAATGTAGGTAATACCTCCCATAACGGACACCTCCAATTTCTTCTAGTACGAGTCCCACATAGGTTTTTCCATATTATTCACTCTGAATAGTTTACACTTCGAATAACGGACATTCATTTCAACGAAAAAAAAAAAAATCGATTGCTACATAAAAACTTTCTTTATACACAATATGATAAAATTTACAAAAAATTATACAGCTTATTCTCAGCTATTTACGATGAATGATGATCAAAAAACATTTTTGTTTTTTCTCAATTTGCTTTTGAGCCCCGAAACACTAGAGTGGTATACCTTTTATTAGAAAATGACAGCTGGGGCATGCCCTTTATGTGGCAAAAGTTACAAAGCAAATGGTCTCTCATTTGTAGAGAAATTCTTAAAAAATGTGATATTTTGAATGTGTTCCAATATTTTTGGTCATATAGTGTACGTTGTTCTGACACTGAGGTAGATATTTCATTCCTATTTACCGAATTTACAGGGGAGAAAAACAAGAAAAAAACTTTAGTTTGTTGAATCGATGGGACTTTGTCTAGGAATATACATAAAATGAATAAAAATTTTAGATTTAGCACTTATATATTTGCATCTTTACTAGTTAATCTCCACCAGACGCAGCCAAAACGACAAGCGAGGCAAGAAAAGGTTCTTTGATCAGCCCCAAAAGAGTTATTTGTTTATGAAAGAGATAAAATTCATAGGAATCTTTTTTCCCATAATTTCTCTTAAGGAATTAATAAAATTAAGCCTCTTTGGAGTCATGTTATATAATCTTCAAATTATTGAATTAGAACAAAAACATTTGTTTCTATTAAAAACGTCTGAAAAAAAAAAGGACGAAATCTTGAGCTGTTTAAAAATTTATATGCGTAAGTTTCAAACTGTAATTTATTTCTAATAATATAATAATCCTAAGTGTTTGCTCATTGTTATACAATTTATCTTAAATGCAAATTTTTGTGATATTAAGCAACTTATAAACTAGAAATAAAAAGAAAAAGGTTTCACGTTTTAAAATATGTAAAACTAAAAGTAACACCCAATTAGTAGCACTATGTTAATAATATTCAGGTCTATGTGTAACTTAATAATTCGAATCATTTGCATCACTTAATAGTTTTTTTTTCGTGAGGTGTGATTTTTATCTTTATTAAACTTTATTAAACATGGCGACCAAAAGACTGGCGATATATCGTCAAGTGTCCGCCAAATTGTAACACCACTTGAGTTTACATCGAAATTAACAATGATTTCCCCCAAAAAAGTATCAAAAGACCCCCTTAGAAAGATTTGAATGCAACCAAATGGGGAGGTGCACAACTATACCCTACTAGGAGTCTACGTACCAAATTTCAACTTTTTAGGACATACCGTTCTTGAGTTATGCGACATACATACGCACATACCCACATACATACGTACATACGGACGTCACGAGAAAACTCGTTGTAACTAACTCGTTAATCGTCAAAATGGATATTTCGCGTGTCTGTACGTTTTTAGGCACTTATTAACGTGTGGTCGAGTCAAAAAAAAAAAAAAAAAAAAAAAAAAAAAAAAAAAAAAAAAACTCAACTTTCATTCATGGGTAAGCAAAATGGAACTAAAGGTCGATTTTTGAGTAAAATTTTTTCGCGAATACAATACTTCCTTTTTTGTAAAAGGAAGTAAAAAAATGCAGTTGCTGCCCTTTACCTGCCCACGGCAGTATACTTCTTACTACATCTACATGGCATGAATGTTTCACACGGGTCAGGTAGTAACCTAAAATTCCAGAAATAACTAATATCCTCTGGTCGTTAATTCATGTCTATAGTAATCTCAAAATGACAAGTTTTCCGTCGCATGACGACAAAATGCCGTTTATTTAATTTTTATGATCATCAAGTTAGTCTTCAAAATATGGCAAAAAATAAAAATGAATAAACAAACTAATTAACCGAAAATAAATAAATGAATTATGTATACTATAACATAGTAATCCTATATTTTGTTGCAAACTAAAAGGTTGAGGTGAATAAAAATGAGCGAATAAAAATGGTGTTCGAATCGGCCGCCTCTGAAGCAATAAAGTGGTTTTTCGTTCTCACCCCTCTTCAATCCATCTTCATTCCAATAGCTAACTGAGAGTGTGAATCTTTTCCGAGGAGGCAATAATTTGTTAATAGGACAACTTTTTGCTTGGAGCAAAATATATTTTTTTTAAAGAAAATTCGAATTACATTTCATTTTTTATCACAAAGCACTTACGTTTTTATCGAATCAATAATTGTCTTCAGAACTTAACGATCCTACTTTCCCATGCATCAACCACGAAATTTGCTCTTAATTAACTTCGGTTCTAAATTTCATTACAGGTACCTATCCAACAGTTAAAGCAGCTAAGAATAAAATATATATGTCACTAATATTAACAATATAGTTGTCTAAAATTAATGTTTTGTACACCAACGTCAAATATTTAACAACAGTGGACTTTTTTGCTCAAGTGGCTAAGGTTGCGAAAATTTCCAAAAAGAGTGGATGATTAGTTATAGGCATGGTTAGGGACTTTTTATTTTTTGACACAAATGTTGCACTTTTAGTTCGTGGGGGGAAAATCGGATTCTTATGGTGTTAGAAATAAGAAATTTCATTTTTAAAGCTGTAACTCAGTGATGAGAGAGCTGATCAATTGGCTAAACAAGGGCAGAAACTTGCTCAGTCCCGCTTTGTTCTGCCTCAAAGCGAAATTGTTTTCCATCATTGATGAGGGTTCGGGTATTGTTATAAAGAATCCCAAGGTTTTGGATGCTATTGGAAAGATGTCGTGCTACCCTCTCCACAACATTGTCACCATAGATCTTCTTCAGTCGGTCTTTGATACTTATTTCATCACAAACAATAGACATGACTACCTACAGAACCATCTCCCCCTTATGGGTATGGCTTGTGTTGGTGTACATAATATTCGAGAGAAATAATAAACTATTTTCACATAAAATCTTGTGCCTACATGGTGATTTTTTTTTTCATTTTATCATCATTTTACACCTATTTTTCAAATTCTACTTTGCATTACAAGAAGGGATATCATCTATCCGACCCGTTCCCCGTCGTAACTAATAACCATAATAAACCCTTATAATTGTGATATGTTCATTACTTTTCAGATACGATTATTCTCATATACTAGCAAAACTTCGAGTAACGTTCCTGACGTCATCAACAATGAAACCCGCTCCATGGTAATTGAATAATATGTTTTGGTAATGTTTAACATGCAAGGAAAAGCTTTAATCTGACAGGGCCAAACTGGATCCGGTAACTGGAATGTATCCGGTAACTGTGTCCTTTCAGGTAATGGAGAAACGAAAAAGTGGTTGACAGTGAACGCTATCTACTGGAGTTCAGGGTTAATCCCCTGGAGTTAGAGTTAAAATTTCAGCGATCAAAATGTGACCAAACAGGCAATTGCTTCGTTCAAATGGAGAAACAATTTCTCCCTGTCATATCTTGACGGGCAATTTTCTATTTTATGTGTAGTCCGGTATACATAGATTTTACTAGATATGGTCCCACTCGTTTATTTATGGTCATACTAAAAATTTGTAATATGGTCATGTTTGCTGAATCCAATTATTTAGTTCAATAAACAAAAAACAAAATAAAATCAACGATATTAATAATATTTATTTTTCTTTTAATCGGGTCCTTTAAGCATATCTCATTTTTGTTTGGAAATGGTTCAATTAATTACACTACCTGCCAGAATTATTAAACTATTCACCAACACCGTTATCGGCATCGAATTCAATATGAATTTTAACACAGATTTCGATTTTTCTCACGTAATCCTTAATTTTAATAAAACCTCTAATTTAGAACAGCATTTACTAAATTCCAAAAATATTTTCACTGGTCTCTCCATATCAGACATTTACAATAACTTGATTTATTTGCTCAAGAAACTTGGAAATTAAACGAGCTGATGACTTCCTTTTACGCCAAATGAATGGTAATAGTGCCTCTGAGTAAGCAAAAAAAAAAAAAAAAAACATTTTAAATATTTTTACCCCAAGTTTGTTGCATATATATATATATATATATATATATATACAGATTAATTTACCAAATATTGGACATTTAAATGCAATTCAATGGTTAACTCTCTACATATCGCTAATAGTGCGCAAAATAAAACCAGATTAGAAAAAAAAACCCAAATTTGTCGCCAAGTTGACGAAAAACTTGACGACCAAAAGCTTGGCGATATCCAAGTGTTTGCCATATTATAACACCACTTGAGTTCGCATTGAAATTAACAATGTTTTTCCCCCAAATAGGTTTAAAATACCTCCTTTGGGACATCCGAATGCAACCAAAAGGGGAGGTCAACAACTAGACTACACTAGGAGTCTACGTACCAAATTTAAAATTTTTAAGACATACAGTTTTTGAGAGTTATAGGACATACAGTTTAGGACACACGGTTTTATTGTTGTTTAAACCAGAAAACAAACCTTTAGCATGGTAAACCGCACTATAAAATATTTAAAAAAATGAAGGCATCGATTTCAATTTATCTTATTGCTTAGTGTTGCATTACTTTAGAGAATATCATCCCAAGCTATGTACGAAGTAGCTCAGATATAACAGCGTCCTACGAGCATCATTAAAGTATTGCGAATGATTCTCAATGGACCAAAAAACAATGAAGAAATTATTTTTCTCAGAAGCATTCAGATTAAAATTACTACTAATGTATTATAATCATAACTCATTCGGGACAGTATTCCAGCCACAGTTGTGCAGCTGCATTAAAATCAAAAAAATAAGTCTTTTTTTAACTTATTAAGTCGCAGTAATATATATATATATATATATATATATATATATATATATATATATATATATATATATATATATATATATATATATATATATATATATATATATATATATATATATTTATATATATATATATATATATATCAAGGTTGTTTTTATGGGTAGGTCCTAACGTCATAGAACTTCATAGAACTTCAAAAGTAAGAAACACATTTTTGAATTTCTACTGTCGAGCGCAAATGCTCAGCACAGCTCAGGTAGTTTATAACTTAAATAGCTGTGATTTAGTAGTATGAAACTTATTCAGTGCACACCCGTTGTTCTTATGTTTCTGACTTTTGCTTTAACGCGAAACTTCAAAAACACAAAAGAATTGATTATGTGCTCTTAACTATTTCCATTGAATAAAATGTAATAAAGTCAATCAAAAGTTCTTTGGCAAAATTAAACTACTTATAATGTTTTAAAGCTTTAAATGGAATGGAAACAAGAAATAAATAATTTCAATATAACTAATGAAAGATTTAATTAAGATACTATGTCAATTCTACTTTTAAAAGAGGAGGACAGTTTGGTTCATTTGCGACGCTTAAATTGCTTATTTAGGATTTTGTTTTGTTGTAAAAGTTATAGTAAATCGATACGAATAAGCTCTAAATTTAATTTTTTTTCTTTAAATAAAAATAGTTTGGGACAAGTGTACATGAATATTTTCTCTTAACTAAAAGATAAATATAAGGGTAATTTTCAAATGAATTGACACATTAGGTTCGACAAAATTAAAAAAAAATGTTGTTATGAACATTAAAACTTTCCTAGGTTCAAATTCCTCACAATTTATAGCTTTCTAACCAGATGATTATTTGTGAGTTAATTTGATTAAACCTTAGACATTTTTGTTCATTTTATATTAAGGACCGAAAATGCATCAGCTGCACTTCATATAGCACAAAGAAAATGCTGTCGAAAATGATTTTTTTTTTTTTTTGAACCAACTTTTTGTTCGCCAGAGCTTCTGTGGAATGTCAAAAAATATGGAAGAACCTATATTACATGATTGGGACCCGAAGAAATGTCCATTAACTAGAGGTTATTTAGGAGTGTTCGTTTAGGGAGGTTTACTTTATATATAATATATATATACATACTAGCGGTGTGTCCTGTCCTTGTTCGGTTTAAAAAAATATATATATCATTGAAAAATGCTTTGCTGTAACTTTTGAATTTCAAGTTAAATAGCAAGCAGCATTTTTTGTTTGGTTTTTATGAGATTTGAAACCAATTGATATACCTCATTTCTTGATCAAGAGAGACCAACATATCCCACTGAACAATACAATCTTGCCGTTACACTACGTACCGTAACGTTGTGCGTTTGAACTTCAGTTTTGATAATGGTGATGGTATAAGAAATGTTCATTCGAAATTATAATCACTTAAATTGGAAAAGCAAATATGCAGGGACCATGGGGATGCAAGGAATGTGAGCCAACTGATATACTGCTGATGTTGTAAGAACAATGCTCTAAATCATATTATTCCTGAAGATTTTAATTGGGGTCTAGTTCCATTGCATATATTAGGCGAATTAAAGTTGCGCATTAAAATATTGGGATATTGCCTTTAATTTCAAAAGTATGAAGAGAAGTCCGGACGAGTTAAGGGAATTAAGGAATTCGTGTCACTCAGTAAGAATGCACCTTTCATGTAGTGAAAGAATTTTTCAAATAGTTGCAATAGTTCCGAAGATTACCTTAAACATATAAACATATAAACATACAAAAATCCGCTCTGTCTCTTTATAATATATATATATATATATATATATATATATATAATATATATATATATATATATATATATATATATATATATATATATATATATATATATATATATATACATATATATAACAACCATTGGAATTTGGTTTTGATTTTGCAAGTTGCTATTTTTTACAATAGCTTTTCCATTGGAACCTTAATTATTTGCTCAATACTGATTTTTCTTTTTTATTACATTAATTTATCACTGTATGCGTAATACGTATTAAATAACTGAAATAAACCTTACCAAAGCATTTCGAAACCCCATTTCCTTATAAAATACAGCACAGTAGAGACAGAGAAAAGAAATCGCGCAATTTCTTCGGAATACCATTACGTTTTTCTTATTGCGGCATTACTTCTTCACGACGCCATTTTTTGAAACAGCGCCAATCTTTATTTAACTTCTTCTTTTATACGCATCTCGAAATTGACCAGTCGATTGTCCTCGGTCTCTTGAATCCAATTACTCTGTACTTCATCTCGAACTGGAAGTGAATTACAATGGAGCACTCAAAGGATACTTTTTCTGCAATGGAGTGTCTGCCTAACTCAGCGAAGAAAGTTTACTTGGATTTGTGAATCCGTGTTCTTCAGAAAGAATAAGTGTGTTTCGATTGAAGACACTCTGGACTAGAAGTGGTTAGCTGCAGATAACAGCTTTATAGTTTAAAGCGTTTGATTTTGTCATTTAATTTTATTTTAGGCAAACTTTATTAAGTATTTCATGCGTTGCTTGTCTATTTAAATTAAAATGCGAGGAAAAAGTTTGATTTGTCTCATTTGTTGCCCTTTTTTTGGAAACAAATGCAGTTTATCTGTATTTAAAATTACGTTGCTAGGGATGCTGCCAATTGTCTAAGCAGCATTTTGTTTTGTGATTATCTTCTGATTGAATCCGAAACATTTTAGATTTAAGGTTTTATTGTAAGAAGATTTGAGTGCCTAAATCAAGAGAAAAAAGTAACGATAAAAAACATGAAATGAATTGTGAGCAAGCGCAATTAGATTTTAAAATGTTTCTTATTTTGTAAAAAGTGTTATTTATTAGCATAGGTTTATTTATTCTTTCTTTTTATCTTTAGAACCTTAATAGGCTATACCATGCCATACGACTGTAAGAGAGTAGAAAACTTTGCCAAAACAGTAAAATTATTTAGTGAAAGGGCACACACTTTTGGAATTTTTAACAGATTTACCGACATAAACACATGATCGAAGTTTTAAGTTTTGAATAACTAACCTAATGAATAAAATGGAAAATAACTTTAAACAACAACAGCAAAAGAAAAAAAACATGATAACAAAATAAAAATGAGATGAAAACAAGGATAGAAGGACGAACACTAAATTAAAGATCCACATACAATCCCATGAAGGAAGACGATCAAATACGGATGGGATGTGTACCCCAGCAATACTTTCAAAAAATTATGGAGAATTGAAAACGAATATATCAGCCCATAAATTCATATTTCGTTGCACGATGAGTCAGCAGTTCCCGATACACCAAATATATATATATTTATATATATATATATATATATATATATATATATATATATATATATATATATATATATATATATTTCTTAATACACGTATTCTACAACATTGATTTTTTTGAAAACAATTTTTAATCAAATATAGAAACTAAGTTAAAGTTTACACACAAGAAAACAGAACAAAACAGCGGAGAATGATATCGGATTTTCGTTAAACTTTGTTGCAATGTTCTTCCTTAGTTAGTCACATTATTTGCAAAAAGAAAGGCGTATAAAGAAAATAAATCAAACATCTCAGCACCCGTTTATGCACGAGTAACTTTCGTTGTTGTTCATGCATATAGTTCGCCATTAATTTTTCCCCTAGTTATTGGAAGACATCGTGAACGTTGAAATATTTTAAAAATGTTTCTTTCAAGGTGAAGAAGAACTTTTATCAAGCAGTTTCTGATGAAGTTGTGAATGTTTGAGATATTTTTTCTCAAAGTGAGATTAGATTTTATATAAAACTGCTGGCAAAATATCTTTTTAAGAAGAGGTTTTAAGAAGAACAGTACAGTGTGACCACCGATGATGTGGATTTCCGGTTCATGAGAGGAAATGGACGCATCCATTAGTTTACAGGGGTGGTAGTTCATTACAAATGTGCGCTTTTGCCTCTTAATTATTTTGGCACAGTTTTGTGAAAATGACAATTTCTTCACAGCAACAATTTTTTAGTTCTAAACTGTATTCTATCTGTATTCTCACTACAAAAAATTATTGATTTATTTTACTTAAAACATAATTTTGACTTTACTATTTTGCTTTTACATTCCCAAACAAAGTGAAAACATTATATTTTCTTTTTGGTGTTTCCATAGAAATTTTTTGAATTGCCCCTCATTTTCAATACAATAAATTATTAAGGCACTAGTTACATTACAAAACGCGTGCATCAATATCCCATTGCAATTTTCCCTTCTCTCCTGCTAGATACATTTTGATGGAATCTTCTTAACTATGTCGATTGCCGAATTCCATATATTTCATCGTCAAAGACAGACACTCTAAAATTCTAATTTGCTGTATGACCAGGTGCACAAATAACAGATACTGCCAACCATACGAAATAATATTATGTTATGAAACACCTGTTATAAAGCCTAATGCATGTCCTCTACGCCTATTAAAAACTATGTTTTTAATATAGGAAAAAATGTTGAAACTGTCAATGAAATGAAACGGCTCTTGTCAACTTTTGCAGGCCCAAAAAAAAAAAAAAAAAATCTTATTTTCATAGTTTTGGAAGACTTAGGTGTTAACATATGTATGTGGTTCTTTGAAAAGTAAGTTTCGGGCAAATTTTTGTGTTACCCAAAGAAATTCGTGCCCCAAATACAGGCTGTTAAAGATGGTAACCTGGGCGCCACTTTGAAATTGCGATTTCTGACAAAATTTTTAATTTACTTCATTCATCTCCGAAGTAGTGAACGATATTTTGCTGCAGTTTGTTTCTTTTTGGAGAATAACGATTTTTTTCTTCAGAAAGGAGTGCATCATTTGAAAACAGGATAGCAATTTTTCTTGCTACAGATTAAAAAAAATTTTTTTTTTATTTTTTTTTTAAATTAACAATTTTTAATTTTCCATTTTTTTACTGTTTATCTACTATTAACACCATTAAGTACTACAATCTCTGCCAAGGAAAGCTGCGAGTTTTGATTTTATCAAATTTCAAAGGCGTTTGAAAAAAATGAGAACTGTGCAGGAATTGTATATGTTGAAGACTTGAATATTAAACTAAGACTTGGCTACTAGACTTGAAAACTAAAAATTTCATTTACTGGTCCTGCAACAATTTCTGTGGTGTAACTATGAAAAATGAAACTCATTTCTAATTTAAAAAAAACATAAAATATATTTTGAACCCATTGTCTTAATATTTCCATTAAAAATAATTTCGAAATTTTGTAAAGAATTTATCTTCTGCTAATATTTTATCTTTCAACTTTTTTCGAAAAAAAAAAATCAAAATTCAATTAAGAACCACAAAATTAAATTGCGAAACGTAGCGTTGTTCGGCACTGCATAGTTAGTTCCTTCAAAATAATTTTTACCTTTATGTCAAAAATATGTTTTGAAATTCGATAAGTAGGAAAAAGTTTTAATTATGTCTAAAGCTCATTAACATTTCTTACAAAGCTATCTAAGAACGTAAATATAATTTTACATTGTTCGTTTGGAGCACTGATTTAGTAATTAAAATCGAAATGAAGATCTTACTTTAAAATAAGTGGATATTTATTTTATTATTTCAATTTATTGGCTTTCGTGGAATTGTTCACTTACTCTAAATCAGTTTTAATACGAAGTAGTAATGTACTTAGAGTTTTAGTTTTTATTTTTTTATATTCTCTTAACTTCTTATAGTGTATTAACGTAAATACTTTTAAACAAGATATAAAAATAGCTTTAGTTTCTAATTCTAATTATAAACACTTTTCAAATTTCTTCGGATTTTCTGTGTATTTCACAAAGCTGATAAATCTTCCCTTTTCAAATTTGACAGTTGCTTTTGCAATCGTGAATGGTTATGAAGCAATTTAAATACAGGCAAACTTCAACTATATTGACACAGTCACATGGAATATTTAAATGAAAAACTTATTCACAGGTGACATTTGCGTCTCAAATAATATGAAACAGTAATCACCCAGAAGAACTGAATTGTACAACCCGGAACCTCCTGCTTCAAAAAGCCTGGAATTTATTTTTGCAATTCAATACGTTAACAGAGGGATGAAGAAGATGAGAAGAGCTTGTCCAATAGATAGGTGATAAAACTATGTAGCATGATTTATTATGATTTGCAAGGTTTTCTTTTTTCGTTTTGATACGGTGTATATACTGAATTCCGGATGGAACAAACAACTGTCATAACCTGTATACTGCCGTGCTAAGTGCAAAATTCGTATCTGCATCTGAGTTGAAAATGAGAAATTGCCGTTTAAAGTAGCGTGCTTCCATGCATTTGACATAGATGCAACCTTTTTAGAATTTTTATAAATATATTTCCCATCCATAAATGACTATAAAACGTTGTATTTAGGTAAAAAGTGACAAAGAATCACTAGGCTATCCTAACTCAATTTTGACAAAAAGTGCAAATACGACTTTTGTGCTTAGAGTTGTAGTATAGTTTTTTTTTCTGTCTCGTATGTTTTGCTGTAAATATCTTCGTTTACGTCTGTTTTTTTAACGTTGTTACTAACTGAGCCGGTTTCAAATTTGCCCATAAAGTACCTTCGGTAAAAATATAAACCGAATTTTCCTTATAGATAGTACTAGCCAAGAGTTTAGGAACCGGAAGAGCGCATCTGCAACACCATCATCTCCTTCTGACAGCTCAAAGATTTCCAACACACAACCAACTAAGACCCATACACCGATACAGTGAAACCTGCCTAAGTTGACCACTTTTGGTGCACTTAAACAGGTGGTCAACTTATAGAGGTTGATTAATATGATATAAATCTAATTCTGTGCCTGAAAATAGCGGTTAACTTAGACAGGTGGTCAACTTGCAAGGATGGTCAACTTTACAGGTTTTACGGTATACTTTTCTACAACTTTAGAACTTTTCGAGTTTTGGACCTACGAACCACGATTTCCTGGACAGCATTGGTTGTCTGTTATCATTTAAAAAAAATAAAAATAAATAAAAAAACTCTACGTGAATTGCATCAAATGCTTGTCTGTGAGCATGGTCTACCGCAAGATGCGTGTGAACGATAGTTTCGGTGTCTGAAATGTGGTGAATTTGACACAGAAATGCTACTGTGTGCTTGGTGGTGGCTAAAGATGTTTACTAGCGTGACTTTGACATCTTGGCCGAAATGTAAAGGAAGTGTATAAAAAGCCATAAAGCATGTTTTGAAACAAAATATGTTTTATCATTTTCAAACAACAGACGCGTAGTTTGTACAGATGATAAAAAGGAAAAAAAATCGGTTTATATTCCTACATTTGATAGTGAATAGTGGGATCAGCATAAACAGTTATCTGAAGACGAAATGACAACGTTTCTTATTTCTTATTATTTTTCTACTTATATTCCCTTTCTTCAGCTATTTAACTTTAAAACAGATTATAGTCACTGAAGCGTTTTTGTAATAGAAAGGGCGTATTGTGACTAAACTACGGGAAATAACTAAAATAGTTTAAACTTTTTTGCAGGGAATAAGCAATTTGATCTAAGAAAAAATAGTTTAACAAAAACGTGTTCTTCAGTTGATTAAAAAAATAATTAAAAAATACATGGAAAATATTATGTTTAGTTATTAAAAAAATCTTCCCACCTTTTTCTTATTGAAGTTTCAGTAAGGTCTTTTTGGAGCTTCTTATTTTTTTCTTTCTCTCTTTTTTTTACTTATTACGTCCATATAAAAGTACCAATGAAAGATATTTAAGTGGCTGACAGATGCAAATGTGTTAAACGCAAAGGATTTGGGACTTAGACCCTTAAACTACCCTCGTGGCAATCTTGGGAGTTTTTTCTATCATAGGCACAGTTTTCAAATTTTTAAGTTAACGTCATCTACATGTCTCCAACTAATGCAACATTCACACTGCGTCCGCACATCCGTCACCGACGTATACTTTTCTCCCTTAAACCAGTTTTCGACCGGCGTTGCCATGACATCAAGCATTATTGTACGCGACCCGTCGACGGGACGAGAAGCCAGATATCTGACGGCTCTGACGTCCGTAGAGCTGGGCGTCGCATATCATTGGTCTCCACGAGATGAGCGCGCTCTCTCTATTGTGTGAGAGACTGACATGTGCCTTTTTCGCGTCCGCAAAGTATGAATGCTTCTCTCTTTTTGGAAAACGTTACTCTGTCCGTTTTACGTGGCGAACGTGATGTGTAGACGCTGTTTGAATTACGCTTAATATTGAACAAAAAGGGAAAGAAATGATGTTGTATGGATTTGAAGAAAATAAATATGTATATATCTTAAATAGATTTTTAATGCATTTTTGTAATCAGTTCACCTTTTTATATTTTAAGTTTTTCTAGATAACATCAAAAAACATTGAAAAGGAAGTAAAACTACAAACCAAGAAACTTTGTTGCTACTAGGGAAGAATTCGTCGGAGTTGAAAAGCTTTCTAAATGCTTCAATAAAATGTGAAAAATTATTTTCTAGCGTCTCCAGCGGATATAGCAACTTTAGAGTCTTACATACTCCCAATCAAAAGGGAGGGAATTTACTGATACTTTTGTACAAACTCACTTTATTTTGGCAAAACCAAAGAAAGATTCCTTTTTATATTTGAACATAAGTTCCCGCTATTGGAAATTCATATATTTTAAAGCGCTTTTTAAAGGTTTATCCTCTAACCTGAATTCATAACATTCATACTTGGCACTGAATTTTAAAAAGTGTTTCAACACGCATTTCAAAAATCCGATGATGAACTGAAAAGCAAAAAACTACAATTACATATTTTTTTTTTATATAAATGATTCTATTTTGAAAAGAAATAAAAATGCCTAAAAGATGATCATCAAATTGTTTTATTGCTTTTGTTACTCTCGGAAGAATTATCTTTTCAAAAGTATAGGTTCGTCTAATGGTTTGAAGATAGGGGAAAATAAAAAGAGTCTTTTCCACTAAATGGACACGAGTAAAGGAAGAAAGGAGAAAATTCGACGAAGCAGTTTCTTTTAAATCCTTTTCGCTCACAAATGCATTTCATCCTGTTCAGCGTTTATTGATTAGGTTCATCGTCACTTTCAAGATTCGTTTAATGATTTCGTCAATAAGTTGGATTACGAAGCAATAAAAAATATTAGTGATGAAAAGCTATTGTAATCTTTTGATGTGTAAGTTATATAATGACTGAAATGCTAACGCTTCTACTCTCTTAATTGTGTTAGATTTCTTTTTTATAAACGTTTTATGGAAGCATAGATTTCATTTACTCTTTGAGATTAAATATTTTTGATTAATGTTAGTACGAATCATGCTAGCTTTTTTGAAAAAATAGGTGTAGGATTAAGCTTTTCCTTTGGAATGAATTTGTTTCTTTTTAGCCTATTTTCCCGTAAAAGAAAAATGAAAAAGAAACAATCTAGGGGAATGTGGGGCGAAGTGAAGGAGGTAAAATGACAGAGGTTTTTCAAAATGAACAGATTGAAAATTGGTTTTGAAAATTGCAGTACATAAAAAAGGAACATTGTATTTTATAATAAAATTTGCATCTAAACATTATTTTTTATTTTCGGCAGTAAAATTGTTCCTTAAAGAAAAGTGGACAATTTTTCCCTTGTTGTTTTTTTGGGGCAAAATGAAAAATGAAATTTTTTCGAATAAAGTGTTTTTTCTTCAATTGTGAAAAGTATTTTTGAAAAAAAAAATCAATGAGATAATAAAAGGATAATTGAATAAATGAAAAGATAATGAAACAACAAACAATTAAGTAAATAATTAAATTAATTAATACACAAAGAAAAATAAAAGAGTGAACAAAATGGTGAATGACTGAGTTCATAAGGGGATTATTCAATAAAGGAATGTAAATAAATCAGTTAAAAAATGAAGACGTAAGTGATTTAGTAAATGATTGAATTAGCAAATGATGTGAAATATTTCACTTTGCTATATCCTTTTGGCTCCGCATGCACTTAGCTAATTGTGAAAAATATTAAAAATACAAATAAGCTAAATAGTAATTAAATAAATACTGTACCGACTGTTAGAGATCCCAATTAATGTTCAAAATATTAATAACAAGAACTTTATCATTTGACAAAATCAATATATTTTTGACCTACAATAAAATATTACAATTTGAATATTTATTTTTGAAAACTGCTTGTATTGTCACGGTTTGATTTTCAGAGGTAATTTGTTTTTTGACTGGAACAGACTACATATTATGTTACTAAATAATTAAAATATTACTAGGTAAATGGCGCTAAAAGTGGAGTACATATTTCACCATTTCACGTTGCCCCGCTATTTAATTTTGTCCCACATTCCCCTATATTTATTTCTTACCCTAAACCAAAAGTTTAGAAAACAAACATCCAGCATTCATTTAAATGGTGACGTCTTAAACCCAAATTATATTTCTCGCAATCACGTATTGCGATAGGACCCTACTCGTTGAGTTTCTTGTTTCTACGAATAGAACGGAAATGTTTCTACGAATAGAACAAGAAATTTACATGCGTCATATTATGGCTGCTGATTTTCTAGAATAGGTAATGCGAGGCATATACATAAAAAAAAAAAAAGAAATGGTAATCAGGATGCTGTAATAAAGATAAAGATTTTATGGCCGATATCCACTAGTGCACTAATTATAAAGACTATTTACAGCGTATAACGTTATGTATTTTTATTTCTTATTAATCTTAAATAATGGGAATTAGTAATCTGGAAATTTTGTATTTAGATGAAATTTTGATTTTTACTCGTAGTTTATCTAAGTTGATGTTTTTCCTGAAAAATCGTGATTTCACACCCCAACCCCCATTTCGAAAGTTAAATCTGCTTAAGTTAAGCCTTGAACGAACGCAAGCGATTTGTCTGCATGGCGATGAAAATTTGTCGCCATGATAAATATTGTAACGGATCCGGCGAGACTTCCAACTTTCTTGAAAGGACGACACAGTTCTTGATAAAAACACAGGAGCTTTATTTACACTATGTACAGAAGAAATCGTTAACAACTGCTAAATTAATCATCAGCAATTAAGCAAATATCACTCAACACCGTAAACTCAACGGTTACACACGTATTTACCTACAAATACGAAAACAACACAGCGAAATGCCTCGCAATAAATAGAGCTAATACACTCTCAGTACGAATTCTCAATCGAAACTAAACTCTTTATCACGCGGGACGCTTTTATAAACATCGAAAAGTTTCCACAACATTCAAAATTCTTCTCGAAATACGTAGACCGTTATCTCATCTCATTCACAAACCCTGTCAATGAAAAAAAAAAAGAAATAGGGTCGTCGTATACTTCAGCCGAATGTAAAGGAGCTGTATATTCATTACGGGAAACTATTTACAGGTTACGTTACTACAATAATTACTATTTACAGAATTTGTAACATTGCCCCCTTCCTAAGGACGGCACGTCCCGGGCAGTACAATCCCCAGAAAGGGTGCCAAATTTCTATCAGTTCACAAATACACACATTAAATAATAACCAATAATGCATAGGAAACACAATAATAACGAGAAATATTACTAAGCATTAAAAGGAAAAAAAACTTATCTACAACTTTTATGTTATCAACCATGGTTGTTTACGTAATACTCATGAGCTATGGCCATAGTATGGGGCTAACCGATCATAATGTACAACCCTAGGTTTTGCATTAGGTGATTTTTGGATCCTCACTACGACGTCATTCAGTCGGTTAAGGACTTTGTAGGGTCCATCCCAATGCGACTGCAATTTGGGTGAAAGACCTTTCCGTCGGATGGGATTTCATAACCAAACCTTGTCGCCTTCGTTGAATTCATGTCCAGTAGACCTTGTGTCGTATCAGGTCTTCATCTTCTCCGCCGCAATGTTGATTCGCTCTCGTACGAAGTGATGAACGTCTTCAAACCGGGCTTGGAGATCCTGGATGTACTCCTCAGGCGATGCAGGCGCATCCGGAGGACGACCGAAGACGAGATCACAAGGTAGCCGAAGCTCTCGTCCGAAGAGCATCTGAGATGGGGCAAATCCGGTAGTCTCGTGGACAGCACTGCGGTAGGCCTGCAGGGACAAAGGTAGCTTCTTGTCCCAATCCTGTTGATTTCTGGATACCATAAGCAAAAGATTATTCAGGATTGTGCGGTTAAATCTCTCCACCATGCCGTCCGATTGTGGGTGTAGTGGTGTTGTCCTAGTTTTCTCAATTCCAAAAATTTGACATAGGCTAAACACAGCAGAGATGAAATTCCTCCCTTGATCGGAATGGATCTGCAAAGGTGTTCCATATCTCGAGATCCAATGCTGGACTAGAGTCTCTGCTACGGTGGTAGCTCCTTGATCTGGAATGGGATACGCTTCGGGCCATTTGGTGAAATAGTCGATGGAAACAAGAATGTATTTATTCCCATCAGCAGTTCTTGGTAGCGGACCCAGGATGTCGATCCCAATTCGTTCGAAAGGAGCTCCAACGTTGTACAGATGTAGCTTCCCTCTGCTTCTTTTCTTCGGTCCTTTACGAGCAACACAGGCATCACAAGAATGGCACCACTTCTCCACGTCATCCTTCGCCTTACTCCAGAAGAAGCGCTTACGAACTTCATTGAGGGTTTTCAAGACACCAAAATGTCCTCCAGTCGCACTACTATGTATTTCTTTCAGAACATCTGAAATCCTTGATCGGGGAAGTAGTAACTGCCACCTAGATGTTTTGCCGTCATCAGATTCCCATTTTTTGGTACAGTACGCCGTTCCGTAAATGGAGTGAGTTCCATAAAGCCCAGTATCTTTTTGTTGCAGGACTGAAGATGGAAACGTCTTGCCAGCTAGGTCGCCGACTGTCACTTTTCATGAACTCCAAAATTGGTTTTATGTCGGGGTCTTCAAGTAGATCTTTTCGAACCTGGTCGTCACTCCATGGATCAGGTTCTGATGATGTTGGAGTCACTGTCACCTGATAGGCCGTAGGGCTAGTTGTTCCATACTGTTTCTCAATTCGGGAACAATAATTGCATTTCTCAGGACAGGGTCTCCTTGATAAAGCGTCTGCATTACCGTGAGACAACCCTTTTCGGTGCTTGATCTCCATGTCATATTCCTGGAGCCGCTGTATTCACCTGGCTATCTGGCCTTCTGGATTCTTGAAGTTCAGAAGCCAATTTAACAAGGCATGATCTGTCCGAAGAAGAAATTTTCGGCCGTAGAGGTAATGATGGAAGTGTTCTACAGCTTTCACTATGGCCAGTAACTCCTTTCTGGTGACGCAGTAATTTCGCTCCAACTTTGATAAGCATTTGCTCTAGTAAGCGATGACATGTTCATTGCCGTCAATTTCTTGGGCTAAAACAGCTTCGATGCCCTCGTTGCTCGCATCAGTGTCCAGGATGAAGGATTTTTCAGGCTGAGGATAGGCGAGGATAGGCGTTGATGTTAAAGCCTCCTTCAGTCGTAGAAATGCATCTTCGCATTCTTTGGACCATTCAAACTTTTGCTTGCTCTCCGTCAGCTTATGCAAAGGTCGTGCAATGATGGAAAAACCCTTCACAAACTTCCTGTACTACGTGCAGAGCCCCAGGAAACTTCGCAGCTGATGGATGTTTTCGGGACGACTCCAACTCTTGACCGCAGATACCTTTTCTGGATCGGTTTGTACACCCTCAGAAGAGATGATGTGACCAATGTAGTTCACTTCCCGGCGGAACAAATTACATTTGGACGGGCTTAACTTCAGATTGACTTCCTTAAGCTTTTGCAGCACCTTCCTAAGATTTGCCAGATGTTCTTCGAAACTGCGTCCCACGATGATGATATCGTCTAAGTAGACCAGACAGGATTCGTAGGAAAGTCATCTGAACACTGTCTCCATAAGACGCTTGAACGTAGCTGGTGCATTGCAGAGGCCGAAGAACATCACTTTAAACTGCCATAAGCCTTGTCCAGTTGTAAACGCTGTCTTCTCTCGGTCATCAGGGTGTATCTCAACCTGCCAGTAGCCGCTCTTCAAGTCCAGGGTCGAAAACCACTTGAGTCCGGAAAGAGTGTCCAAGGTGTCGTCTATCCGTGGAAGAGGGTAACTGTCTTTCTTGGTGATTTCATTCAGCCGTCGGTAATCGACACAAAATCTGGTGGAGCCATTTTTCTTTCGGACCAAGACGATGGGAGAGGCCCAAGGACTGGATGAGGGTTCGATTACATCATTCCCCTTCATCTCTTTCAGGAGGGTTTCAACCTCTTCCTTCTTGGCGAACGGTAGTCGTCTTGGATGCTGTTTAATAGGGGGGTGTTCTCCAGTGTAGATCCTATGCTGCGTTAAATTCGTCCGGCCCACATCCTCCGATGTAGATGAAAACAGATGCTTGAAATCATCCACCAATTGTTCCACAGCAGTTCTTTGATCTTTCGATAATGGCGCACTCCCAATTAACTTCGATGTCAAGGACTCAGAAGACACAGTCTCGGGGGAATTGATTCTACTAATGTTGCAGTTTACTGGAGTACAAGTTGCTAACACTTCACCTTTCCGGATATTCCTTGGCCTTTCACTCACGTTGGCGACTCTCACAGGAATTACATCCTCAGAAAGGTCCACAAGCGTAGATGCTACCAGCATTCCTTTTAAGTTATTGCTTAGGTTAGGGTATTCGATGAGTCCAAATAGAAAACTATTGCTTTCTTCAATGGAATCAGGTATTAATGATTCTGACCTTGAGGGAATCGATAAATCTGTTTGGGCTATTATTTGATGAGCGGATTTTACATCACTTTCTGCGGGGAAAACGGCTATGTCTTCTCTCGTCGAGTGCAGCTCATTAGTCTTGAAGTCGAGAGTGAAGTCATATTTCTTTAAAAAGTCCAAACCGAGAATGAAGGGGTCCGTGATATCCGCGACGAATGCCGTATGATGGTAGGTGGCATTCCCAAACACTATTTCCAAGTCCACTTTGCCTTCAATCTCGATTTTGTCACCTGTCACAGTCTGGAGATTTAGGCGTGGCGATGTCCACAACAGTTTCAATCCACATCTGTCCTAATGATTGTCACATTGGCTCCAGTGTCGACAATCAGTTTGCAAGGATTCCCATTTACATATGCGTAAATGAAAAGTCCATCACTGCCACTACTAGAAGAGGAAATCTGCAGAGCTCTGGTGGTGGTGATTTCCTTCCCTCGCGTAGCTTGGCGAGCCAGACAACTCCTTCGCAGGTGTCCTTCACTACCGCAATTCCAGCTCTTTTGCTCTTGTTTCTTTTGGACTGTTATGCTGCTCAGATGTCTTGCCAAATCACCGAGTTGTCTCTCAAGTTCAGCGAGGTGGGACGACCTGAAATCAGACTCATCAGCTTCCTGAGTCCGGATTAGATGGCGATCCACACGGGTTGCTTCTTGGGCGGCCTCGTATCTCATCGCATACACAACAGCAGAATTCAGGTCTTTGACATCCGCCATCCGTAGAGCTTTCTGGATTTCCGGATCTCGAACCCCGTCGATGTAGTAGCTGAGTGCCAGGTTGTCTCCAACATCCGCAGGGCAGTCGCAAAAAGCAAGATGAGACAGTCTCCCGATGTCCGCCGCAAGCTCTTGCATGGTTTCCCCGTTTTTCTGGAAACGGGACTTCAACTGGAGTCTGCTGAAATCTTTCTGGCACTTCTCACGGAAGCGAAGCTCCAACGCAGATGTAAAATGGCGGCGAAATCCAGGCGCTGGCCGTCCGGAAAGGTCTGAAGAATGTCCGCTGCGTCACCTCTCAGGGTTTCTGCAAGATGGCAGGCCTTGGTAGCAGAGTCCCATCCGTTCGCTTCCGCCACTATCATGAACTGAGTTTTGTAAACCTGCCACGAAGTTTTCCCATCAAATGTGGCAAGTTTAATGGACGGTCGAGCAACCGATGTGGGAGCGCCAAACTGTAGAGAGCTGCTTTCCGCGGTCGCCAATCTCCTTTCCAGGTCTTTAAAGATGTCTTCTTTAAGTTGATGAAATTTTCTATCTTCTTCTTCCAATTTATTTTCTACAGCATTGCATCGGCCTTCAACGGTACTCAATTTTTCTTCAAATTTCTCTTCGATTTTATTTTCCACTGCGATGAATCGGCCTTCAACTGCCTCAAACTTTCCTTCAATAGCATCAACTCGATGCTCTATCTCATTAAATTTATTTTCCATCAGTCTTTACCGAAGTGAGATCGTTTTTAATTTCCTCTTGGTTAGAAACTAGGTCATTTTTCAGCACCGTTAAATCACTTTTCAATTGGTTTTGATTAGCCGCCATATCATTTTTTAGTTGTGTTTGATTAGCCGCCAAACTTTCAGTCATGTCACTTTTCACAGCATTAATTGCTTCCAGAAGTTGTTTTAATTGATCATCCATTGCGCGAGTAATCACCATAAAAACAAAGTCTATAAATTCAAAGTCTTTATAAAAAAATGTCCAAAGTCACACTTACTCCAAGAAAGTCCAGAAGAAGCCCCAAGTTGGGCGCCAATTGTAACGGATCCGGCGAGACTTCCAACTTTCTTGAAAGGACGACACAGTTCTTGATAAAAACACAGGAGCTGTATTTACACTATATACAGAAGAAATCGTTAACAACTGCTAAATTAATCAACGGCAATTAAGCAAATATCACTCAACACCGTAAACTCAACGGTTACACACGTATTTACTTCCAAATACGAAAACAACACAGCGAAATGCCTCGCAATAAACACAGCTAATACACTCTCAGTACGAATTCTCAATCGAAACTAAACTCTTTATCACGCGGGACGCTTTTATAAACATCGAAAAGTTTCCACAACATTCGAAATCCTTCTCGAAATGCGTAGACCGTTATCTCATCTCATTCACAAACCCTATCAATGAAAAAAAAAAAAGAAATAGGGGATTCGTATACTTCAGCCAAATGTAAAGGAGCTGTATATTCATTACGGGAAACTATTTACAGGTTACGTTACTACAATAATTACTAATTACAGAATTTGTAACAATATTAAAGCAACGAGTTAGCTTATTCTTGTCGTCCATGGCAAATTCAAAATCTCAGTAACATCAACTTTGGTCAAGTGAGGATGATAAGCAATTGGGCTGTTTCTGAAATTTTAAAAGTATTTTTTTCTGAAAGAGCATATTTAAAAACATAGAATTTGACCATTTATTAAAATAGTTTCAAAACTTAATATTTTTTAAGAATTATTTTAATCCTTGCGAGATTGAAATTCATGTTTTTACGCTTCTGCTTCATCACTTGTGCTGCTTCATCACAAGTGATGAAATTCTATTTACTGATGCCATTAGCTCACAGCGCAAATAGCAAATTATCATGTCCTGGTAACGCGGTTTACAGCAAAGCGTAAACGTTTAACGCGCCGATGAAAAAGCGCGCCAAAGTACATCACATGTGACGTCATAAAGACCACGACTTATTTCCAAATTTGGACATATAAAACAATTAAATAAAAAAATGACTGTTAGGAAAATAAAAGTTTTTTTTCAGCTCCAAGTTATTATTATTATTATTTATTTTTTGTTTTTTTTTGTTTTGTTATTCTATTAATTTCAGTGAATAAAAGTAGTACTTTTGACCAATGGAAACAACCCCATTATCGGTTCCTCAAAAAGGCAAATATAAACAAAACTTCAATTCGTTTCTGACAAGCAAAAAGTTTTCATATTCAAGAACTGCAGCCATGTGTTACACTATGTTTCTAAAAGTTGTAGTTTTACGAAAATAAATCCCTTAAGTAAACTCATCATGAATTTATATAAATATTTTGTATTACTTACGCATCGCTATATAGATCCTTTAAACGCGTCGCTTGATTAAGAAAAAATCAATTAAGAAAATATATTATTTTTCTCAGGTAGTAATTATAGCTCATTTTCTCTCCGTTTTCTTAAGAGAAAATTAATTGCTTTAATTTAAACAAGTCCTCAATTTTATTAGCATACATTATTAGAAAGAAAAAAACTAATTAGTTTCAATGTCTACTAATGAGCATAAAGTGCCCTGATCGTGTCTTTAATTGATTTGAAAAGTTATTGTGCTTGTGTACAATTATACCTGGCTAAATAAATTTGCATTTAGAAATTACTTTTCGCGTAACGTGACTTTCTTCGAGCCCTATATTGCTTCTATGTCTAACTGGTGGAAGTTTTCCCCCAGCTGTAAATTTTCCAGATGGAACTTTTTCAATGTTTAATTTTAATCTCGTTGGCATACTTCAAATCGCTTCAGAAAAAAGTCGCTTTGTCATGCTGACATTTGCCGGGCTTCTGCCTCTTTTTAGCCTCTTAAATCAAAACTAGTAAATAAAATGGAGAAACTGTGTTGAATATGGAATACTATTTGTATTTAATTGCATATTTTTTTTTTGTTGCAATATAACATTGAAATATCAACATATAATTTTGTGGACAAGTAAGCTAATGGTAAACAAAACATTGATATTCTCTTATAAATATGCTAGCAGTACTCACACGGCTTTGTCCGAAGTAGAAAATTAAAAATTAATTTGATTAACCTAATATATTTACAAAAATGGATGATAAATTTCTCGCCAATTTGCTATGTTCATTTGTTCGCCCATGTTATGGTAATTTGCTCGTCCTCGTTATGGTAATTTGCTCGTCCACGTTATGATAATTTGCTCTGTAAAATGCTCTTAAAATTAGAATAGATAAAGAACAAAATAGATCGCTTCGAAGTGCACACCCCCATGCTACAAAGTAATTCTGGGCCAAATTTCATGAAAATCGGCCGAACGGTCTAGGCGCCATGCACGTCACAGACATCCAGACATCATGACACAGATCAAGACACTCAGCTTTATTATCAGTAAAGATGATATACAAAAAATATTATTCGACATTTTGTTTTTAACTTTAGCTAGAAACCTTTATGGTGGTTTTAAAAACGCCATAAAGTAAGTAATACCCTGTGCAATTTATATGTTTTGATATGAATAGCAAGCTTATACGGTAAACATACTTGAATGTTATGTCATAAACGAGCTGAGATGTGCATCACATGACTTCCTTTTACACCAATTTAATGTTATTTCCCCATTATTGGCACTTTTAATGTGATTCAACAGTTAACTCTCTAAATATCACCAACAGTGGCCAAATTGAGACCAGATTTTAAAAATAAAATAAAATAAATAAATAAAGAATCGCCAAATTTGTCGCCAAGTCAGCGACAAAATTTGGCGGTCAAAAGACTGGCGATATATCGCCAAGTGTCTGCCAAATTATAATACTACTTGAATTTGCATCGAAATTAACAATGACTCCTCTCCCCCCAAAAAAGATGCAAAAGACACCTTTAGAAACACCCGAATGCAACCAAAAGGGGAGTTGTACAACTAGATCTCACTAGCAGTCTACGTACCAAATTTCAACTTTCTAGGACATACCGTACTTGAGTTATGCGACATACATACGCATATACACACATACACACAGACGCACATACACACGTCACGAGAAAACTCGTTATATTTGACTCGGGAATCGTCAAAATGGATATTTCGGGCGTCTATACGTTCTTAGGTATATATGCACGTGTGGTCGGGTCGAAAAAAAAAAAAAAAACTCAACATTCATTCGGGGGTGAGCAAAATGGAAATTAGGTCGATTTTTGAGTGAAATTTTTTTCGCGAATACAACACTTCCTTTTAGGTAAAAGGAAGTAAAAATTTACTGACTGTTCAAAAACTTGTTGGCTAGTCTTTTCGATACTATAACAGGGAAACACCGGCCGGTACTGTCAGTGCGCACACAGATGACTGCAGACTGGCCACTAGGGGTATGTCATAAAAATAAAAGTTTTATTTTCGACTTGGAACGCGCACTTTCCTATGGATTCACTAATTCTAAGATGTTTGGTACAAAAAAAAGTTTTTTTTAAGCAATTTTAGCTACCGGGAAATCGCAATTTACATAAAATTTCGGTGTTTTTTTCGAAAAATCCCATTTTTCATCCTCAATACACAATATAGCTGCTGGTAAAATTTAAAAGATGCTTCGGCTACCTAAAATACATGTGTTCAGCTCTAATGAACGTACTTTTGTTTGACAAAATACAAAAAAATATGTTTTCGTTTCTTAATGCTTTGTAAAAAGAGCTGCGGGTATCGATGATCATTCCGGCTGAAACGGATTACGTTTCCGGTCAACTGACACTGCTGACTTCGTTGCGCAGCCGGTCGTTCAGGGGAAATGGCCACCTGCATCTGGGGAAGTGACACCCCCTTTTACTCATTTAAACTCCCCCAAGATAACCTTTGACCAGCGGGCACGTTTGGGCTAAAATTTCTCTCATCATTCCTAAGATTTTTATACCAGCTGCACTTTCCGACAAAAGACAGAATGGCATTCCCTTTTTTGTTTTCTTAAAGGGTGGGTTTATTTCTACAAAAAAGCTGGAACGCAAGAGACACTAGCAATTTTAAACATCGAGGAAGAAGGTCTTACATTTTAATTCTCCAGAAATCTATCGTCGTCATGTAATACCATAACACCGAAATACTCTGAAAATTTTTGTGGTACATCTGTACAAAGCTTTTTAATATACTATTTCATTAACTTTTACTTTTACCCTTGATGAATCTACTGCTCAGCTGACCACTCATCTGTGCCATACGCGTATTTAACTGTTTAGATACGCAATATTCCAAGAAATTTTTATAGATTGTTTTAATAATTATTTGGAGTCATGATGGCATCTTCTGCTTTGAACACTAAGCTTAGTGAATATCTAGGAGGTCCAAAAAATTTCCTACCAACTGAGTTCCCAACTTTACGTGACTGTTTGCAAAGATGCCTCGAGTTGCAACTTGATGAAATCGTCATTAGTGATCAAGATCCACGCAATGTTTCAATGGCAAACATTTTTTCTCTTGTTGCTTTTGAGATTGCAGAACGGTGGTCAAGTTCTAACAACGAATTGAAGGAACCAATAGTTTGTAGCACAAAAGCTATAGGACAAAGACTCAGTCGGAGTTGGTCCATCTTCTCTGACATCGCCCGAGAGAAAGTTCGGAAAACTATTAAAGAACTGTATGAGCTTAAACTTGATAAACTTTTCGATATAGCTTTGTGCACATGTAAAATTGTACTTTGTAGTGAAGAAGATGCTCCACGTAAGCAAACTTGTAATGCCCAGGTTCACTGTCTTTGCAATTGCGATGCAAAAGTAAGGCTCCCACAAAAAGAACTACTTTGGTTCAAAGCCCAGAGGGAAAAAGTAGGTCCTGTTTCGTCAATGCAAGAGTCCGGCCTGGATTCACAAGAGACGGCTAAGCTTAGAAAAAAGAGTCTACGTAAGTCAATCGACGAATCACGTCTAGAGCGACAACGAGAAGCAACTTCAAAATCAAAGCAAGAGGCGGCTACTATCATTGACCCTACAACTTTTGCGTTTGAGGCTGATGATCCGAAAGATGACATGGAAGTTGATTGTTCGAATGAAGAAATAATCGGCAGTAGTGAAAATGACTCAGTGCGAGAAAAATCAGGAACTTACCTTAAACGAAACTATCTTGATATTAGTAATGCGGCCGCTGCTTCTGTCAGGTTCGGTGTTTCTTTAACCGCTACAGCTGCTATCATCAATGGTCTTTTGAGTGATCTTGTGAAGGCAGGCCATCTCGGTGAAGATGAAAAACATCTCATATGTGATAGTAAAAAAGTGTTTCGTGCCAAAGAGCGTGTTATGAAGCACTCAAGAGCAGAGGAGAGTTTCAATGTCGCAAAAAGTAACATTACTGGCATTTTTGTCGATAGCAGGAGGGACAACACTCTAGTTATTAGGCACGATGAGAACACTGGTAGCTTTCGAAAGCGCATCATTAAAGAAAATCACATGACAGTGACAGAAGAGCCCCGAGGTCGCTATCTCACTCATTATACACCAGAAGAAAAAACAACAACGGCAAAACCGGCTGAGCAAAATGCAATAGGATTGTATGACTGGTTGAAGGACAGAGGTATAGACATTAGCCTCCAATTGATTGGGAGTGATACCACCAATGATATGTCTGGCTGGATAGGTGGCATGCTACATTATGTTGAAAAATTCCTTGATCGCAGACTTTTCAGATCTTTCTGCTGGCTTCACATCAATGAGCTGCCATTGCGTCATATAGTCGCAAAACTTGACGGACCAACTTCCTCAGAAAAGGGCTGGATAGGTACTATAGGCAAACTCTTTTCCCAAGTTGAGTTTCTTGAGAAAAAAACAGACATTGAGCCTATTCCGTTTTTGGAGCCCCTTGTTAATATTGATGAAATTGCTGCAAGCCAAATGAGCACTGACAGCCAAGTAGCATATAAGTATTTTCACGCAATTGAAAAAGGCGAGCTGGTAGCAGAAGTTGCAGCTCTGAAATGTGGCCAGCTCTCTCACAGTAGGTGGCTTACGTGTGGCATGAGGTGTTTGCTGCTCTATATGAGTAAGCATAATCTTGGACCTCAACATACGGAGATCTTGAAGCTTCTTGCAACATGGGTAGCTCAAGTTTACCTCCCAATGCTTTTCGAAATTAAGGTCAAACGTGATATAAAGTATGGACCGTCACATCTAATTAAATTGTTTAGACTTTGGCAGAAGTAAGATGTAAGGGTTAAAGAAGCTTCTGAATCCTGCATAAAAAACGGGGCCTGGTGGGCTCATCCTGAGAATTTACTGATTGCTCTTCTCTGCTCTGAGGACACAATTAAAAGGGCCTTTGCTGTTGAAAAAATAATGTCAATTAGGACTGGAAGGGATTTAGGATGCACTTCAGTACGGTCTTTCAAAGTTCCGCAGACAGTAAATCTTAATGCTTGCGACCTTACGGAACTAATTGACTGGGACACAGAAACTCTCACGGAACCAATATTTACAACAAATTTGTCTTTGGCACAGCTTGCAGCATTGAATGTTACCCACTGGAACTACCTCCATATCCATTACATACCCAAAGTTGCGAGAGAGCGGTGAAATTAGTGACCGAAGCTGCTGAATCAGTGTGTGGTTGGGCTAAGAGGGATGGTTTTATACGAACACAGTTGCGTAACAGAGAACTAATGCCATCTTTAAAAACAAAGAAAGACTTCCTAAAAGTGTTCGAAACTTAATGAAAAAAAAACTATGTCAACAGTTATGTGCAGTATTGTGTTCAGGTACTATATAAATGTAAGTATGTTGTTCGTAAACTTGTCCACATACGCATATTATTGTAAATTATTGGTATTTTACTACTAGAAGGATCTAAATATTGTTTTGTTTTACATTTATCATGCCTTTTACTTATTAAATAAATGATTTAAATGGTAATAAATGTCTGTATCCATTAACTAAAACGCCGGAAGCAAAATAGTAAAAATGAGCATTTTCGGGCGTTTTTCGTTGCCATTTCCCGGTAGCTAAACTTTAATATTTTTCAAAAATAACACCAGAAATGAATTTCTCATGTGCAAATACATTAGATCCTAGATGTGCAAGTCAAAATTCAAAAAAAATTTTTTTTCGCTAACGCATGACATACCCTACTAGCCACTCTTCACACAACAATCATCTGCTATGTAGTCCCGACCCCCTTAACGTTATAGAAATACTCCACTATTCAATGTCAGGACAGTAGTCCATATCTGGCACAGTTCCTGTACATGGATGCATTTAAATATATACATATCGATTAAACACAAGGATTTGAAACTGGAGCTGATATTTAACCACGTAGTATTTTTTGAAACATTCACATTTAATTTTTCAGAATCAATATTGTTTTTCAGTGTATAATCATCATATACAGGGTGGTTCAGTTAACTCTTTCAGAACTCCGAGAAAAGAGGGGTAGAGGGCATCGTGACGACTTGAAATCATATATCAATGCGGGGTCGGAAATGATTTCTTGATTTGTGAAATTTGAGCTACGCCGGGAGCATTCCAGACTGTTTGGAATTCAATGCGCCAGAGATCGGAGGTATTCATTGTAGTCGATGGAAAAAACTTCGAACACTCACTTTGACCCATGTGGCTTTTGCTTTTTTTACATGTATTATTAAAATAAGTTTTCACTGGTGGCCTATTTTCTTTATGGTGCTTCTGCTTCATCACTGCTTCAGAAAAGCATTTCTGACTCCAAATTGCTATAACATTTCAAGTGGTCACGATGAACCATACATCTCTTAACAGTCTTGAAACGGTTAACTGAAACTCCCTGTATATAACAGCCAATGATCGAGCAACGCTTCTGACGTCATCAACAATGAAACTCGCGCCACGGCATGATAATTTGATAATATGTTTTGGTAATGTTTAAACTTTAGGGAAATGCTTTATTGTAACAAGGCTTACCTGGATCCGGTCACTTAACTCTTTTACTGGTGAGACTCATTTCAGGGAAAGAAGGAACGAAAAAATGGTAAACAATGAACGCTACCTGCTGGAGTTTAGGGTTAATCCACTGGAGTTAGGGTTAAAACTTCAACCATCAAAATATCACCAAACAGGCAATGGCCTCGTTCAAATGTAGAAGGAATTTTCACCCGTTGTATCTTGACGAGCAATTTTCTAGTCTCAACCAATAGAAATGAAAATTGATAAATCCGAATTTAATAAAGCTTAGAAGTTGCAAATTATGGCACATACGAGAACGCAGTTAGAATTACTCCTTTTTGTACTGCCAAAAACATTTTGGGTAGAAAAACAACAAGCATTAATTTTCAATACACTCGTAGCAGATTTGTTGACATACCACACTTCGCTGTTTGAGATTCAAAAATTGGGTGACAACAACCTCACATTTAGCGGTAAGACGTATAAATCTATAATTAATTAGTACTTCTCTGAAGACAATTTTTAACCCACGACACAGAAAGGAAGGGGGTTATCATGGGACGCGGGAGCGTCCCGGCCGCCAAGAAAACCAAAGACCTACCGCCAAGAAAACCAAACGTCAGCAGTCAACAAAAT